>NC_034187.2:52389583-52414583 GCF_002021735.2 Oncorhynchus kisutch
ACACTGCTGGCACCCAGCCATACAATGAAGCGATGTGATCTTTCTCGCTCATTTTTCAAAATAAAAGCCTGAAACTATGTCTAAAGACTGTTCACAACATGTGGAAGCCATAGGAAAAGGAATCTGTTTGATATCCCTTTAAATGGAGCGAAGGCAGGCAATGGAACAGAGCTTTCAGGAAAAACAGAACTTCCGGGTTGGATTTTCCTCAGGTTTTCACCTACAATATCAGTTCTGTTATACTCACAAACAGTTTTGGAAACTTTAGAGTGTTTCCTATCCTAATCTGACAATTATATGCATATTCTAGGTTCTGGGCCGGAGAAATAGGCAGTTTCATTTGAGTACATTTTTCATCCAAATATCAAAATACTGCCCCCTACACTTAACAGGTTAAGGACACAGGCAAGGAATTGGAGTGACCATCACAAAGTCCTGACTTCAACCCTATAGAACATTTGTGGGCAGAACTGAAAAAGCATGTGCGAGTAAGGAGGCCTACAAACCTGACTCAGTTACACCAGCTCTGTCAGGAGGAAATGGGCCAAAATTCATCCAACCTATTGTGGGAAGCTTGTGGAAGGCTACCCAAAACATTTGACCCAAGTTAAACAATTTAAAGGCAATGCTACCAAATACAAATTGAGTGTGTATGTAAACTTCTGACCCACTGGGAATATGATGAAAGAAATAAAAAATGAAATAAGTCCTTCTCTCTACTATTATTCTGACATTTCACATTCTTTAAATATAGTGGTGATCCTAACTGACCTGAGACAGGGAATTTTTACTAGGATTAAATGTCAGGAATTGTGAAAAATGGTGTTTAAATGTATTTGGCTAAGGTGTGTGTAAACGTCTGACTTCTGTATGCAAAAACATATGGGGGATTGGAAGTGATGCAGACAATTACATTGATGGAAGCTACATTCTATCTGCAATATTAAAGCTGAACTACCCCCTATTAAAAAAAGAAAGGAACGAGGGTTTGTGATTGGAGCGTGTCGAGTTCTTGGGGATGGGGTCTGGTTTGCGATTGGATGGTATCCATTTTTTCCGGGTGCGTGATCTGGTTTTCGACTGGCTCTTTTCCCCTCGGTTCGGGTTTCATGCCGTCTAAGAAAGGCTGTTGTTTCGGTGACCATGAGATTGTCTAATCTGGCCCTTCTTCTGATGTGCTCAGAGCAAGCCAATGATCAGTAAATGTATTTATAGTATCTGGTCTACCATGTGGTTGGTCCATAAACTCATTACTGCAGCAGCAGTTATTCCAGGGAACAGAGGGGCCCTTGGGTTCAGTTACATCACTTTGGCTGTGAGCTTAAATCCTTGACTGTTTGCTGTAACACACACACACACACACACACACACACACACACACAAATGATATTGTTCGGAGACTCTGTGGTTCACAGATAGGGTTTAACAAAGCTTTGTTCCACAGCGTGCCTTCAAAATAGGTCATCCTGTTCTCGGGCTGTTTGTGAGAGTTTCCTTATTTACTCCTGCCCTGATTTCACAACATAAACAAAAAGACGGAAGTTTTGCCCTCTTAATACAGAAAAAAACCTGCTCATCAGCATAACCCTGAGAGATTAAGTAAATACGTTATTTTATGTGGAGGGAGTCAGTCGTTCTGCCTTTATGACTTTCACCACTCAGGTTTCTGTTCGTCATATTTATTCCTGCAACTGAAAATCCCCACCAGTACTCATACTGTCAATGTTTGTTATTAGGATGTCGTTTGGGGGAATATGGGCCTGATTGGGGGTTTGGGGTAAGGGAAGGGTGTGTGTGTATATGTGTGTGTGTGGCAGGAAATCATAATACAAGTAACTGACAAAATAGAAGAAACACTAGAGTAAATGAGGGATACCAAGTATATTGAAAGCAGGTGCTTCTATGGTTCCGGAATTAATTAAGCAATTAACGTCCCATCATGCTTAGGGTCATGTATAAAAATGCTGAGCAGGCCATTATTTGGCTACCATGGCTATGCCCCCATAGTATGACAATCCCCCCCCCCCCATCCATAGGGCACGAGTAGTCACTGAATGGTTTGATAAGCATGAAAACTATGTAAAACATATGCCATGGCCTTCTCTATCACCAGAACTCAACCCAATTGAACACTTATGGGAGGATTCTGGAGCCGTGCCCGAGACGGCCTTTTCCACCACCATCAACAAAACCAAATGGAAGAATGGTGTAGCATCCCTCCAAAAGTTCCAGACACTTTTACAATCTATGCCAAGGTGCATTGAAGCTGTTCTGACTCGTGGTGGCCCAACAGTCTATAAAGACACTTTATATTGGGGTTTCCTTTATTTTTGTAGTTACCTGTACATCATCCTAGTACGATGCCATGATGCCTCCATGCTCTAAGTTATTTACGACATGTAATGGTACTCGCCAGAGGACCCTACTGTACTTAACTCATTACCAGTGCTCTGTTCTCTTCTTTAGCACAGAACTCACTTCTCCTCTTCTCCTCTTTCAGTGATGCGACACACAAAAAAACCACACAAACAAACACGTGAGTGCAGAATTGCTGAATGTACTGTACTGTAAATGTGCCACGAGGGCCACTGTACAGTGCCGAAAGTATTCGGCCCCCTTGAACTTTGCGACATTTCAGGCTTCAAACATAAAGATATAAAACTTTTTTTTTTTTTAACAAGTGGGACACAATCATGAAGTGGAACGACATTTATTGGATATTTCAAACTTTTTTAACAAACCAAAAACTGAAAAATTGGTGTGCTAAATTATTCTGCCCCCTTAAGTTAATACTTTGTAGCGCCACCTTTTGCTGCGATTACAGCTGTAAGTCGCTTGGGGTATGTCTCTATCAGTTTTGCACATCGAGAGACTGACATTTTTTCCCATTCCTCCTTGCAAAACAGCTCGAGCTCAGTGAGGTTGGATGGAGAGCATTTGTGAACAGCAGTTTTCAGTTCTTTCCACAGATTCTCGATTGGATTCAGGTCTGGACTTTGACTTGGCCATTCTAACACCTGGATATGTTTATTTTGAACCATTCCCTTGTAGATTTTGCTTTATGTTTTGGATCATTGTCTTGTTGGAAGACAAATCTCCGTCCCAGTCTCAGGTCTTTTGCAGACTCCATCAGGTTTTCTTCCAGAATGGTCCTGTATTTGGCTCCATCCATCTTCCCATCAATTTTAACCATCTTCCCTGTCCCTGCTGAAGAAAAGCAGGCCCAAACCATGATGCTGCCACCACCATGTTTGACAGTGGGGATGGTGTGTTCAGGGTGATGAGCTGTGTTGCTTTTACGCCAAACATAACGTTTTGCATTGTTGCCAAAAAGTTCAATTTTGGTTTCATCTGACCAGAGCACCTTCTTCCACATGTTTGGTGTGTCTCCCAGGTGGCTTGTGGCAAACTTTAAACGACACTTTTTATGGATATCTTTAAGAAATGGCTCTCTTCTTGCCACTCTTCCATAAAGGCCAGATTTGTGCAATATACGACTGATTGTTGTCCTATGGACAGAGTCTCCCACCTCAGCTGTAGATCTCTGCAGTTCATCCAGAGTGATCATGGGCCTCTTGGCTGCATCTCTGATCAATCTTCTCCTTGTATGAGCTGAAAGTTTAGAGGGACAGCCAGGTCTTGGTAGATTTGCAGTGGTCTGATACTCCTTCCATTTCAATATTATCGCTTGGGATGTTTAAAGCTTGGGAAATCTTTTTGTATCCAAATCCGGCTTTAAACTTCTTCACAACAGTATCTCGGACCTGCCTGGTGTGTTCCTTGTTCTTCATGATGCTCTCTGCGCTTTTAACGGACCTCTGAGACTATCACAGTGCAGGTGCATTTATACGGAGACTTAAATACAATCCACCTGTGTGTAATCATCATTATTAGTCATTTAGGTCAACATTGGATCATTCAGAGATCCTCACTGAACTTCTGGAGACAGTTTGCTGCACTGAAAGTAAAGGGGCTGAATAATTTTGCACGCCCTATTTTTTCAGTTTTTGATTTGTTAAAAAAGTTTGAAATATCCAATAAATGTCGTTCCACTTCATAATTGTGTCCCACTTGTTATTGATTGAGGTTTGACGATGGTGGCGACCGCTTCATGATCCTCCACTTTCAGGGCGGTTACAGTGTTATTGCATTAAAGCACAAGAGTTGTATATTGTAGCTCCACCATTGGCGAATGCAAAGATATTGGTTGTATCTAGTAGTGTACTTGCTATATCTCAAACACTGGTTACAGCTATAAAACCAGTTGTAGCACAAGCGCTAGCTGTACTAGCATTAGCTAACTGCTAAACAAGGCTGCTAAATAGCTAATCAACTTGCTACCTGGACTACCTGCAATGACCACTTTTATATATATTTTTTTACTAACTCTTTCATGGACTATGCGCACACACCACACACTACTGTTTTCCTCTCTCTCTGGCAACTGAGTTAGGAAGGATGCCTGTATCTTTGTAGTGACTGCGTGTATTGATACACCATCCAAAGTGTATTTAATAACTTCACCATGCTCAAACGGATATTCAATGTCTGCTTTTTTATATTTACCCATCTACCAATAGGTGCCCTTCTTTGTGAGGCATTGGAAAACCTCCTTGGTCTTTGTAGTTGAATCTGCTCGAGTGAGGGACCTTACAGATAGTATGTGTGGGGTACAGAGATGAGGTAGTCATTCAAAAAGAATGAACAGAATTATTGCACACAGAATGAGTCCATGCAACTTAGTTAAGCAAATCTTTACTCCTGCAACTTATTTAGGCTTGTCATAACCAAAAGGTTTGATACTTGACTCTAGACATTTAAAATGGCGAAAAACAAATGTACTTTGACATTATGGGGTAGTGTGTAAACCAGTTACCCACAATTTCAATTGAATCCATTTTAAATTCAGGCTGGGAATACTTTCTGAAGGCACTATAGCTACCTCAATTACCTCGTACCTCTACACATCAACTCAATGCTGGTACTCCCTGTATATAGCGAAGTTATTTTTGACTTGTTATTGTTTTGTTATTCACTGTGTTCATTTCTCATGTCACTATTTCTATTTTATCTTCAACTCTACATTTCACTTAAGTCTACACCTGTTGTTTACGAAACATGTGACAAATGACATTTGATTTATACAGGAATCTTATGGCCAGACTACGTAATATAAATTGTATCGTTATCGAGTAGTTTGTGAAATGTTTGCATCTAGATTACCGAGACTAGCTATCTCTGGTACAGCTTGTTGCTACAGCATCGTCGACAGCTCACACATCGCAGTTTGCTGAACAATTGCTTTTATTTTGGGGCTCAGGTATTCTACTGCAGTTTTGGCACCACTCCTTGTTCCTTCTGCAAAGTTAGGGAAGCAGAGAGAGGTAGGAGAGGGATGGGGGCTGCAGCCTAGCCCAGGTCTACCGCGCAGCGCAGGTTTCTCCTGACACTGATAAATACCTGAGGAATGGGACACACTCAAGAGCTCTGCTACAGGCGTCATTAACCTTGTAGAACCTAACCCTGCGCCATGATTAACGGCGCGCTATTATGTGCTATTAAACACCAGCACGGGAGAGTCCCGTCACCCATACCAAAACACACATCTAAAGCTGCCAAACATGTAGGGGCTTACTTCAAGTCTCAAACTTTCCTAAGTTTTCTCCTATCTCCCATAGGAGGAAAGCTGTTACAGGAGGGCTAATACGCATACGATATGATTGTGCGGCAGTGCATGGCTCAATGTGCTCCAATGTCACTCTACTCCTGCTCTGTGCTACGTTTGGGGTGGCATGTTTCTCCTCCCTGTCTAGTTCAAAAAACTGTTATTGTTTATTACAATAGAATAGAACGCCCGGAGTCTCTATAGTCTGGGCAATAAGCAAAATACCCTAGCACAGTAGAAAAACCTTTTTACATATGAAAAGGGTAAAGAAGAAAGGTGGAGAGCGAATGAAGCTGGGAACGAAACCGATAAAGCGAGAAAAAGAGAATAAGAGGTGGCAGGCAGGGCGGGTTGGGAGAAAAGGAAAGAGAGTAGTCGAGAGAGAGAGAGAGAGAGAGAGAGTAGTCGAGAGAGAGAGAGAGAGAGAGAGAGAGAGAGAGAGAGAGAGAGAGAGAGAGAGAGAGAGAGAGAGAGTAGTCGAGAGAGAGAAGTCGAGAGAGAGAGAGAGAGAAGTACGAGAGAGAGAGAGAGAAGTCGAGAGAGAGAGAGAGAAGTCGAGAGAGAGAGAGAGAGAAGTCGAGAGAGAGAGAGAGAGAGTCGAGAGAGAGAGAGAGAGAAGTCGAGAGAGAGAGAGAGAAGTCGAGAGAGAGAGAGAGAGAAGTCGAGAGAGAGAGAGAGAGAAGTCGAGAGAGAGAGAGAGAGAATCGAGAGAGAGAGAGAGGAGAGAGAGAGAGAGATAGAGAGAGAGAGAGAGAGAGAGAGAGAGAGAGAGAGAGATGAGAGAGATAGAGAAGAGATAGGAGAGAAGAGAAGTCGAGAGGAGAGAAGAGAGAGAAGGGTAAGAGAGGGGGAAAATTCGAGGATAGAGAGAGAGAGAGTCGAGAGAGAGAGAGAGAGGGTCGAGAGAGAGAGAGAGAGAGGTCGAGAGGAGAGAGAGATCGAGAGAGAGAGAGAGAGGTCGAGAGAGAGAGAGAGAGAGAGAGAGGAGAGAGAGAGAGAGAGAGAGAGAGAGTCGAGAGAGAGAGAGAGAGAGGTTCGAGAGAGAGAGAGGAGAGAGGTCCGAGAGGAGAGAAGTCGAGAAGAGAGAAGTCGAGAGAGAGAAGTCGAGAGAGAGGTCGGAGAGAGAGAGAGAGGTCGAGAGAGAGAGAGAGAGGTCGAGAGAGAGAGAGAGAGAGGTCGAGAGAGAAGAGAGAGAGGTCGAGGAGAGAGAGGAGGGTCGAGAGAGAGAGAGAAGAGGTGAGAGAGAGCAGAGAGAGGTCGAGAGGAAGAGAGAGGTCGAGAGAGAGAGAGAGCGGTGAGAGAGAGAGAGAGAGGTCGAGAGAGTCGAGAGAGGTCGAGAGAGGTCGAGAGAGAGAGAGCGAGAGGGAGAGAGAGAGAGAGAGAGAGAGAAGAGAGAGAGAGAGGTCAGAGAGGTCAGAAGAGAGAGAGAGAGAGAAGAGAGGAGATGAGAGAGAGAGAGAGAGAGAGAGAGAGAGAGAGAGAGAGAGAGAGAGAGAGAGAGAGAGAGAGAGAGAGAGAGAGAGAGAAGAGAGAAGAGAGAGGAAGGAGAGAGAGAGAGAGAGAGAGAGAGAGAGAGGAGACAAGGGTAGATTGAGGGAGCGAGAGAGAGGGGAGCAAGATGGAGCACTATTCCCTGATGTGGCTCTCGGCAGCCTCTTCGCGGCTCCTGCTCGGAGGACTACAGCAGTTACACTTCGGCTTAAAAATAGCCCCCTGATCATTTATTTAGCTGGAGCGCACCATCCTGCATTGTGCGTCTTGTGCTACATCAATTAGGGTTACAACGCACTGCAGCTTCCAAAGCTACATTCATTGTCTTTTAAATCTAGGATATACAGTTGAAGTCGGAAGTTTACATACACCATAGCCAAATACATTTAATCAGAGTAAAAATTCCCTGTCTCAGGTCAGTTAGGATCATCACTTTCATTTTAAGAATGTGAAATGTCAGAATAATAGTTAATAATTATTTCTTTCTGCTTTTATTTCTTTCATCACATTCCCAGTGGGTCAGAAGTTTACATACACTCAATTAGTATTTGGTAGCATTGCCTTTCAAATTGTTTTAACTTGGGTCAAACGTTTTGGGTAGCCTTCCACAAGTTTCCCACAATAATTTGGGTGAATTTTGGCCCATTCCTCCTGACAAAGCTGGTGTAACTGAGCCAGGTTTGTAGGCCTACTTGCTGGCATGCTTTTCAGTTCTGCCCACAAAATTCTATAGGATTGAGGTCAGGGCTTTGTGATGGCCACTCCAATACCTTGACTTCGTTGTCCTTAAGCCATTTTGCCACAACTATGGAGGTATGCTTGGGGTCATTGTCCATTTGGAAGACCCATTTGCGACCAAGCTTTAACTTGGTGTCTTGAGATGTCTTGAGATGTTGCTTCAATATATCCACATAATTTTCTCTCCTCATGTTGCAATCTATTTTGTGAAGTGCACCAGACCCTCCTGCAGCAAAGCACTTCCACAACATGATGCTGCCACCCCGTGCTTCACGGTTGGGATGGTGTTCTTCGGCTTGCAAGCCTCCCCCTTTTCCACCAAACATAACGATGGTCATTATGGCCAAACAGTTCTATTTTTGTTTCATCAGACCAGAGGACATTTCTCCAGAAAGTACGATCTTTCTCCCCATGTGCAGTTGCAAACTGTAGTCTGGCTTTTATATGGAGGTTTAGGAGCAGTGGATTCTTCTTTGCTGATCGGCCTTTCAGGTTGTCGATATAGGACTCATTTTACTGTGGATATAGATACTTTTGTGCCTGTTTCCTCCAGTATCTTCACAGGGTCCCTTGCTGTTGTTCTGGGAGTGATTTGTACTTTTCGCACCAAAGTACGTTCATCTCCTTCTTGTGCAGTATGATGGCTGTGTGGTCCCATGGTGTTTATACTTGCGTACTATTGTTTGTACAGATGAACGTGGTACCTTCAGGCGTTTGGAAATGGCTCCCAAGGATGAACCAGACTTGTGGAGGTCTACAATTCTTTTTCCTGACGTCTTGGCTGATTTCCTTTGATTTTCCCATGATGTCAAGCAAAGAAGCACTGTGTTTGAAGGTAGGCCTTGAAACACATCCACACGTACACCTCCAATTGACTCAAATGATGTCAATTAGCCTATCAGAAGCTTGTAAAGCCATGACATTTTCTGGAATTTTCCAAGCTGTTTAAATGCACAGTCAACTTAGTGTACGTAGACTTCTGACCCTCTGGAATTGTGATACAGTGAATTATAGGTGAAATAATCTGTCTGTAAACAATTGTTGGAAAAATGACTTGTGTCATGCACAAAGTAGATGTCCTAACCGACTTGCCAAAACTATAGTTTGTTAACAAGAAATTTGTGGAGTGGTTGAAAAACTAGTTTTAATGACTCCAGCCAAAGTGTATGCAATGTAAACTTCTGACTTCAGCTGTATACACTGAACAAAAATATAAATGCAATATGTAAAGTGTTGGTCCTATATTTTGAGGGAGTATGCAATTAATTTCTTAATTTCTTCACCATAATCCACCTCTTGTCATTTTAGAGAATTTGGCAGTATGTCCAACAGGTCTCAACCGCAGACCAAGTGTAACCACCCCAGCCCAGGTCCTTCACATCCAGCTTCTTTCCCTACGGGATCATCTGGGGGGGTGCGGAGGATTATTTCTGATGAAACTGTGGGTTTGCACAACCAAGGAAGTTCTGCATAAACTGTCAGACGGTCTTAGGGAAGCTCATCTGCATGCTAGTCGTCATCACCAGGGTCTTGACCCGACTGCAGTTTGGCGTCATAACTGACGTGGGTAAATGCTCACCTCCGATGGCCATTGGCACGCTGCAGAAGAAGTGTGTTCTTCACGGAAGAATCCCAATTGCAACTGTACCGCGCAGGTTTGCTGATGTCAATGTTTTAAACAGCGTGCCCCGTGGTGGTGTTGGGATTATGGTATGGGCAGGCTTAAGCTACGGACAACAAACATAATAGCATTTTATCGATTGCAATTTGAAGGCACAGAGATACCGTGATGAGATCCTGAGGCCCATTGTTGTGCCCCACATCCGTCGCGATCACCTCCCGGTTTCAGCATGATAATGTACGGCCCCATGTCACAAGGATCTATACACAATTCCTGGCAGCTGAAAATGCCCTAGTTCTTACATGGCCTGCATATTCAGACATGTCACCCATCAAGCATGTTTGGGATGCTCTGGATCGGTGAACGACAGCTGATCCACGCCCCTCCCTTTTTTTTTTTAAGGTATCTGTGATCAACAGATGCATATCTGTATTCCCAGTCATGTGAAATCCATAGATTAGGGCCCAATGAATGCATTTCAATTGAATTATTTTGTTAGATGAACTGTAAACTCAGTAAAATCTTTGAAATTGTTACATGTTGCATTTATATTTTTGTTCATGGGTAGCTTTCACATGATTTTTAAAAAACTGTCTATGGAATATGTCTGCAAGACCACCAAGTATTCTTAGAGCTCAGTCTTGATGAGACACTTTGAATCCTTTAGCTTCCTCACCCAGACAAAAAAGGTCTCTTCGATGTCAACACATTTGATGTTGACGACAACTCAATTCAAAGTCAATGTGATAGGAGTCCTTCAAAGTCAACCAGTATAAGACATGATCTTATGTCGTCCAATTTTAAGGGGGAATAGCTAAGGTTAAGGAGACCATCAGCCAGTCTTTCGTCACTGAAGCGAATGTATTTTTCTGTAGAAATGATGACTCAACGGAAGGGATGGAGTTCGTTGGGGAAGATGAGGAAGTGAGTCCAGGAAGGAATCACAATGTTTGGGCCTCGGCATTTTTGATCTCCACAACAACTTTGAGCCGCATGGCATTTGTGTGCGATGACCTCGCATCCTGCGGGGTTGACAACTCTTTATATCCGCGTGGTAATGGGATCTGATTTGTCTCCCATTCTGCCAACTCAAATGGCAGAATGTACTCAATGTCTCTCGGCTGAGTGCAAAATTCGTTTCAACAAGGTCAAATGTGGAAGGAGAGAGAGGGTGCGAGAGGAAAACAGCTTTGCACGACAAGGCGGTAGTCTTGGCTCATGGGTTGTGTGAGGTATTGTGGAATGCTTTCCTCCCTCTACACAGGTTATAACCTTTCACTGTGTTTATTTAATTAGCTAGAAGAAATCAAAAACATATATACAGCAGTATCCCTTGGACACTAGTCTCACACGATAAAAAAACAGCATACTCTAACCAGGATAATGCATTCATTATCTACTATCACTTGTAATGTCATCTACTTTCTTACAATTGCTTTTCTCGGTTGAAGTAGCAGTAGTAAAATCCAGTGGGGTGCTTGTGTCACCAGGCAACAAGACAAACCAGTTCCTAATATACAGATTTGTCTGTACATTCTAGTCTAAATGGAACAAGTGAGCTAAACAAATGACAACCCTTCCAAGACTGGGCGGTAATAGGAGTGGGCCGAGGAGAACATCCAAATCCTCCCACGCAATCATATCACCAATCAACAACAACAAAAAAATCTCATTTGGAGGCCTTCAGTCCTGGAAAACTTTCTGTGGCGCTCTTATTCCCAGAGTGGAGCTGCGTTTCATGTAGAAATTAATTTCACTGAGCCTCGCAATGAAATAAGGAATCAATTCGACAAAACAATTAGTTCTGCGTGAGCAACTTGGTGCTTTGGCATGTGGGTGTGAGTTGAATTGACTCATTTTGGGTTAATTACAATCGTTTTTTTGTCCCCCCCTCATGTGTGTGTTAGAGAGGTGGGAAGGGAAAAAAAGGTGGAGAAATGGGCGAGTCTGGACTTCATTACTAAACTCGGATTCTGTTACCTAAATGAAAACCATGCATCGACCGCCCACTGACGAATCTCTCATGTCCTTACTGAAAGTAGGGACAAGGTGCAGCAAACCATAAAGCTGAACCCTGCATCATAAGGCTTGTCTTTAGTTTGGGCTTGTCGCAAGTGAGACACAACAGATGTTGTAGGTCATAATACTAAAACTCTTGGCCCTGGTACCGACCAGATACCAGGTTATGACGAGTGACTTGACACAAACACACACCGCACTCTTGGCTAGCTAGCTTACGCTAACGATTAGCTTACAAACTTCTTAAAGCAGACTTGCGGCGGTGGCATCTCACTTGGCACATACAGACGTAGTAAAGCCATTACAGCAGTCTATGACATGATAATTACAGGCCCCAACGAGGGAGGGTTCAAAGGGAACATTATGGGGCTGCATAACTCTGTCGCAACACACAGGTGAATTATGGAAACAGCTGTGGGAGCTAGACACGTGACCACCGAAGACTCACGCAAGTTCGATTCCCAGTGGGGGGTGGGGGTGGGGGGGATGCTAATGTTACCAATGCTCTCCCTGTACCCTTGAGCAAGAGGGCACAATCACCTTAACTGCCGTAGAACTGTATATATATTAACCTGTGGTAAAAATGGGATATTATGCAAGTGCCAAGCTATGTGTAGGTCCCGGTGGATATGGGCAGGGGCATCTGCGGGCTACCGTATGATAAATATTAATACTCGTATCGTGCCGGGGAGAGACCTCGGGGGAGTAAGTGTCACCTAGCGAGGCCGTCGTCATTACCCATCCACCACTGCAGCGTGTCCCAGCATGCCCTCAAGTCTATGTGGCCTTTCTGCTGTAGAGCTCTATGGAGCTGTTCAGTGATGTGTGGCACTACACTGTTACAGTACCGTGGCGCTGATATAAAGTAATATATTTACCTGTGGGTACATGATGTCGCTGGATCAAGCCAAGCCCCACTAAGAACACAGAGGGAGCCTGATGACAGTATGGTATCTTCAAGCAAGCCAGTTATATAAAAAGACAGTTGGTGAATGAGTCTAGTGAGGGGCGAATGGAATGTATGGTCTTATACTACTACAGTATTAGGCGTATACTACTACTATATATACAGCAGCACTCCAACTACACAAATATCTTTGGACAGTACGGGGTGGAACTAATCTCATCCACTCTAGGTCTATTGGATGAGACAGGGAGTCACTCGCCAAATATCAACAATCATATCAATTGTCGATCTTACAGTATATTAGTGAGTGAGTAAAACTTACTTCAAAATGTATGAGCCTCAGTAGTGGCTCAATACACATTTCTGGGGGATATGGACTGATGGTGAAGTGACAGAGGGAAAAAAAAGTACCGTTTGCGCTCAAATCATGACTCATCGGCGTGGCACCATTCGTTCTCACGCGGTCCAGATCAATGTGTCACCTGTTCTCACCGCCCACACCCAATGACTAATCACAGCCTGAGACATCTGTCCTGCGAGTGGACAGCAGCAGCTCCTCCCCCTTCACCCCCGGGCCAATCAGTAGCCTGTGTTTACTAAAGGAGGGAGAGGATAGGTCGCACCCGCCTATCACACTAACCAAGCAGCGCACGCACCTTTGGTTCTGCTCCTCCTGCTAGGCGATGATGGTGAAATGTCAAACTTAAGCCACGTCAGCTATGGGTAGGAAAAAAAAGGACTGTTAAAAGGGTAAGTGAGGGGGGGGGGAGAGAGAGAGAGAGAGAGAGAGAGAGAGAGAGAGAGAGAGAGAGAGAGAGAGAGAGAGAGAGAGAGAGAGAGAGAGAGAGAGAGATGGAATACAGCAAGAGAGTAAACGTGAGGGAGCAGCAACAGGGGTAGGTGAAAGAGAGTGAGAGATTCAAAAATATATATTAAAAAAAAACAAGAGTAGGGGAGGAGGGTATGAGAAGAGGACACAAGACGCTACCCTTGTGATCCGCAATTACACATCTTCCTCTTTTACATCTCCTTCTCCTCCCCCCCATCCTCCCTCTGACTGTCTGTTGAGAGCCTTGAAAGAAGGCAGTGAAGCAGGGAGACAATTGCAAATCAATTTTCTACTTAAGCAATGACAATCACTCCTTTTACAGGAAATGGGGCATACTGCTTCCCCCACAATTCTATATTAGGGGCAGAAAGAGGGAATTCAAAATCAAGCACAAAGACGAATCTATTCAAAACCCCCAAAAACAAACAGAGGTTTAACAACTAGAGTAGAATTAAGATGCAGTGCCTAGCCCATATGCAAATACAGAGCAGTGTACAACTGTCTGACAATTAGCATGTATCTAACGATTATGCATTTATAGCTGCAAATGTCATACGTAGGCCTATGCTTATTTCATGTACCTTTATACAATATTAGGAGAATGTATAGAACTGTAGGCTTTGTAGATATCTAAAGGAGCCCCCCCCCCCAAAAAAATAACACCCTTACCTTTCTTGCACTTGTCTCTTCTTACAAGTGCCAACTTTTCTGATAGCTGCTTTATTGAAGAGATGTTTTGCCTACTTTGACTTATGTGGTTGTCTCAACTAGCTCCCTTAAGATGATGCACTTACTGTGAGTCATTCTGGGTAAAAAAAAAAAAGAGTCTGCCAAATGGACTAATGTAAAAACGGTTCATTGAGAAAGAGAGCGAGAAATGCTCTACGGACGGCACTTTCACAGTGCCGTCAGTAGAGTAGTCGATCACATCCTGAGATTTGGCATCCACTGAAACGTTCACTGTGTTAATTATTTAAGTAAATTAAGTTTTTTTAAATGACTAATCTGTCACTTTTCCCCCCCACAAGAGCGCCTTGGTGCTAATTTGAAAACACACCAGGATTTCTCTGGAACAATAATTAGTCGTTAGCGCAATACGAATCTGATTTGAAACTAGGACTCGAAGACTAAAGCCATGCCCATCTCACATTGGCTCATTAAATCGCCTTTCCTGACCAATTAGGAAGTCCATGTCAGCCTTCTGACATTCAGCCTCGCACTAACACTTCTACGTTTGAGAACGTGACGTGGTAAGAATGAGAACATGACTTCGTAAGTGTCTATGCTCATGCTCTTCAACATATAACTGGTCAAGTGCATCCAGGTGTGTGTATCCCCACAAGATGTGTCAAAATAAGCATACTAACACGATTTGCTTCGCATAGTCTTCCGATGAATCATCACTATTGTTTTGTCCTCGTCGCCTCCTTTATTTTTTGGGGGTATCTTGTATAGCCCTAGCCTGCTAGCTATCTTTAAAATGTATCATCGCCTACTGTTCTTACCCCTTTTATTAACCCCCCCCCCCCCCTTATTTCAATGGTTGCTCTTAATGTAACAAGCTTGGTGATTAACATCTGTAAGTAAAAAGCCCTTCTGCAAATGCAGAAGTAATGTACTCGGTCAACCCTGATCGAAACGAAGTTAGACTGGGCGAAAAACAAGGATAAACCCCACCAGCGTAAGATGAGAAGATTCATTAAGACTTGAAAAGGGAAGATGAGTTTGCTGTCATGGAACAGTGGAGAGCAGGTAGGTCGTGCACCGACGGCCTGACACCTCGCAGCGTCGAAGCAGAAAGCCAATCGGCTCTGCAAATCACCCAAAATAAAACGGATCCGATACGTCAGACGACGACAAAACAGTCACCTGAAAACACAAGTGACTAAGTCAGTCCGTGTGGTGGCTGCGCGTGTGTGTGTGTCTAGGAGGGTTGAGGCATCTAATGAGAATGACAGTTTATACCGCTCTCCATCTGCTCCCACACTCCAGCCTAAAGTCTACTGACTGATAGGTAAATGCAGGCGCTAATTTGAAGAAATTGGGGGGAGGGAAGATGGGTGACAATGGCAACAAAGCAAGACGAGGGAAGAAAGGAGAGAGGGGGTGGGGGGGGGAATACACATGAAGATCCTTTGTCTGGGTTGTCTTTATCAGCGACGGCCGACAGTTGATGGCAAAGAGATGGCGGCAGCAGTACAATTCCTGGTCCTGACAGATACTCCCGGTCCTCTTTCTCTCCCAATCTTTCCATCTCTCCTCCCCCTTGCAAGACACCACCAACCTGGCTGGTGGGTAATTGCTGCCTGGCTCCAGGAGATCTTAATCAAGGTGTGCCCGTGATGGAGGCGGCGGCCTAGACGAGGCGCTTAAGGGGAGTTAAAGACCGAGAGGAGCGGTTTTTCTTTTTTCCCTGCTTAGGAGGATGAGGCCACGGTGTCAGCGGGAGTGAGTTGACTCCTTCCCCTCTTTGCCCCAACCTGCAATTACACAACAAGACACTTCAGGGCAATTTGGGAGCTGCCATGATAAAAACGGAGCGTTTTACATCATCATCATTGTAACGCAGCCACACACACACACACACACACACCGACCGCTCAGAGTGAGAGCGAGAGAGAGGGAGAGGAGAGTGAAAATGAGAGGGAAAGAGCGAGTGCAGTGTGAGAGGGACAGAGGGGAAGAGATTGAGAGGAAATGAGGGCTGTACGTCACATCAGTCAGAGGAATGCACACAGGGTAAACTGTGGTTTTTATATGACCGGTTCGGCCTTTTGATGACGGCAAACACTTGTTTACAGTTACATTGCATATAAACAAATCAAAAGAATACAGACAGTGTCGTTAAATTGAAACGGAACCCGTGGCTAACTGTGGGTTTTGGTTTACATGGCATGTCAGCAGTCAGAGGACGCCGATAAGCACAAACTACAACCTTCCTACGTTATGCATATTCTTTGGAAACAACAAACCAGCTCTCGTTGACTGTACATCACCTGGAAGCTATTACAGAGCACAAATTATGGCTTTTATTCCTTCACAGGCCACAGATGCCAGGATGTGGGTCGTAGTTCCAACAGCTCCAGCACAATGTAGATTTGGTGTTCCTTTCCCTGGATGCAGATCCTAACCCGTTCAACATTCAAACCCCTGAGACTGACTCCTGATTCCAGTCTGTTTTTATAGCGAAACAGGAGAAAAACAGCAATTAGATTTAGATTATGGCTCCCCCCTGGAGAACAATACATGGTGCTGTGTGTGTGTGTGTGTGTGCGTGCTCGGGGTTGCCACACGAGTCATTGGCTCTCAGGGTAAAGTGCATTTATTTCCCCAGTGACGAGCCTCTCCCTCCAGACCAATGACATTGTATATGGAATACGTCTGTAAAAATGGCCAAGGTGCCAGGGCAATAAATATTACTGCAAACATATACAGTACTGTGCAGACAAACACACACTACATTGGGAAGTTGTCAACAATAGGGGTGATGACGAGCGAATGTAGAGCGAAGTTTTGCAATTTATGTTACCAGTGATCTGCAGTCAGGCATAACGCAGGCTTAAATAACCATCAATTTGAACAGGGTATATAGTCCCCTATACATTATGCAAAGAGTCTCCTGGGAATCAGAAAGCAGTTTCCTAACACATAAACTAGTTAACTGATGTCACTCTGGATGGAGAGAAGTCTGTGTGTGTGTGTGTGTGTGTGTGTGCGCGCACATGCTTCTTTCTTTTCAAAGCAGTATCTGTCAGCTCTGTGCTACAGCTTCATATCAGATTATGGTAAGATACTGGTTACTTGTACAACGCTCACCGTAACTCTGTTCACAGTCATTGCAGTTCCACAGACAGAAACAAGTCCGGGCAATGCCTCCCTGGAATATCTCTCTGTCTGATAGAACTATAATCCCGCTGACATCTAGCTAGCAGTACTGCAGAGCAGAGCCCAGACAGTGACAGAGTGGGTGTGTTCCTCCATCAACACAGAGATCTGCTATCAGTCTGTCAGACAGTGTTGCTGTGAGCGTGAGTGAGAGACACTGAAGACAGGGACGATGGGAGGAGAGAGGGACGATGGGAGGAGAGAGACTGATGGAGAAGAGAATGCTGTGGGGAAGGAGAAAAGGAACAGAGCTGATGAGACTGGAGGAAGAGGTTGAGTGGTGATAGAAGATGGCTAGAAGTCTGTCTGTGTCCTCGGTGTTACCTCCATCTTTATGGCCTCGCACAACCTAGCAACAACTCTCTCAATTCAATTCATGGGGCTTTATTGGCATGGGAAACATATGTTAACATTGCCAAAGCAAGTGAAGTAGATGTAAAAAATAAACAAAAATGAAGAGTAAACATTACACCTCACAGAAGTTCCAAAAGAATAAAGACATTACAAATGTCATACTATGTATATACACAGTGTTGTAACGATGTACAAATGGGGGTAAATGGTCTCTCCCTCCCCGTGGCTCTTTTATAGAAATGAAGACGGTATTGTCCGTCAGAAAGCCTCCAACTGCCAGTACCGTTTTCTACAGTGTAGCATTGGTGGCACTTGCTCTTGAACTTGCTCCCCTATAAGAAATGCAGAAAGTACATGTTGCCAGGCTCGACCATTGATAGAAGCCACGTTCCATTATAAATACACGGCATGGTACGTCAGACAAATGAAGCATGCGCGAATCCAAGACCTTAAATGTTCAAGGTCAAACACAAGCCTCAAAAACGCTCTCTAGTCACAACGCAACTATTAAACCCTGCCAAATACCTTTCGTGTATTCCGATCACTAATAGTTTGCATATAATATATTGAAAGCAGAGGTGCTTAGCATTCCTTAAACACCTGCTGCCCCCAAAATCATATTTCTCCGCAAGTCCTTTGTCAGCAGTTCTGTGGAGAGGACGAGAGGTGGCAATTCCAACTTCAGGTCAGAATTAAACATTCATCCACGTTTCTCTAACGTGACATTTTGAAGTTGCTACAAATGTCAAATTTGTAAGTGTAACTGAATTGAAGGTTAGGGTTAAGTTTAGGCATTAACTACGAAGGGTTAAGGTTTTGGGATTGGCTTAAAACAAAATTTTTATAAAAATAATACGATCCCAAGCCATTAACTCCGAATGGTTAACCTTTAACTTTTTTTTGTTGTTGCTTAAACTTCAACTTTAAAAACACTTAGAAATGTGACATTTGCAAAATATGTATGAAACATCTATTTCTGAAGCAAGACTACGAGAGGCAGATTGCTTATGTCCATCCACCATCCCAGTCAACAACATCGTAGCAAAACCAAAACCTACTTGAAGGTAACTCACTGTTGCCCCTAATGGCTGGTTTCCACATCATCCTCAGACATGGAATACTGACCTGCCCAGCCAGGTCACCTGTGATCCTAGTCAGTGGAGACCTGAAAATATAGCATTTGTATTCTGCTAATCCCACCTCTACCGGAGGAGGCTAATGGAGGCTAAAAAGACTTCACTTCTGCAAACACTGTGCTGAGCGGCAGCTCCTCTCGGAGGTGGCCAACATTACACCACACACACACACGATATGGGCAACAACAAAAAAATCTCATCTAATTTGTTAAAAAAAAAAAAAAAAAACATGATTCCACTTTGACATTGTGCGGTTGTGTAGGCCAGTGACACAAAATCTCCATTTCATCCATTTTAAATCCAGGCTGTAACACAATGTGTGAAAACTCAAGGAGTGTGAATACTAATGTACTGTATATTAAGAAGCAAAGTGGAAAGCAGCATCCAGGCTGTACCACAACTGGCCGTCCCATATGGCCGTCCGGGTTTGGCCGGTGTAGGCTGTCAAAAGTAAATAAGAATAGATTTTTATTTTTATTTGACCCCCTTTTCTCCCCGATTTCGTAGTATCCAAGACTCTTACTATCTTGTCTCATCGCTACAACTCCCGTAGGGGCTCGGGAGAGACAAAGGTCGAAAGCCATGCGTCCTCCGAAACACAACCCAACCAAGCCGCACTGCTTCTTAACACAGCGCGCATCCAACCCGGAAGCCAGCCGCACCAAATGTGTCAGAGGAAACCTGGCGACCTGGTTAGCGTGCACTGGACCCGGCACGCCACAGGAGTCGCTAGTGCGCGATGAGCCAAGGATATCACTACCGGCCAAACCCTCCCTAACCAGGACGACACTAGGCCAATTGTGCGTCACCCCACGGACCTCCCGGTTGCGCCCGGCTGCGACAGAGCCTGGGCGCGAAACCAGGCTCTCTGGTGGCACTAGACCACTGCGCAAACCAGGAGGCCTCAGTAAATAAGAATTTGTTCTTAACTGACGTGCCTAGTTAAATAAAGGCTAAATAAAAATTGTTATTGTTTAAAATAATCTGTTGATGGCATTTGACCCAACTGAACAGCATGTAAATGCAGAATAAAGTTTATTCCAAACAATAATTTATTTATTTAGCCTTTATTTAACGAGTTGTTGTCCAGTAAGAAGGTGAACCTTCGTCCCAGTCTGAGGTCCTGATTGCTCTTAGAGCAAGTTTTGAGAATGACACAAATATAAATTTTCAAAGTCTACTGCCTCAATTTCTATGATGGCATTTGCATATACTCCAGAATGTTATGAAGAGTGATCAGATGAATTGCAAAGTCCCTATTTGCCATGCAAATGACCTGAATCCCCCCCCAAAAACATTTCCACTGCATTTTCAGGCCTGCCACAAAAGGAACAGCTGACATGTCAATGATTATCTCATTAACACAGGTGTGAGTGCTGACAAGGACAAGACTGCCGATCACTCGGTTATGCTGATTGAGTTCGAATAACAGACTGGAAGCTTCAAAAGGAGGGTGGTGCTTGGAATCAATGTTCTTCCTCTGTCAACCACGGTTACCTGCAAGGAACCATGGGCATTATTTTTGGAGTTGGTCCCCCCTTTGACAAACCCACTTGTTGGAAAGGTGGCATCCTATGATGGTGCCACATTGAAAGTCACTGAGCTCTTTAGTAAGGCCATTCTACTGACAATGTTTGTCCATGGAGATTGCATGGCTGTGTGCTCGCTTTTATACACCCGTCAGCAACGGTGTGGCGGAAATCGTCAAATAAGCTAATTCAATATTGCGATTTCAATGCGAATTAGATTGTGCCCTAACGCACACAAAAGATGGGGGTGCAGGGGTACGTCCCCATCAACCACCCAGAGCAAAACATATTCATAATTTAAGCCATGCCAGAATGGTGTTTAGAACATGATGTTCTAAAGGATTGGCTTAGATACAATTAGGTTAAATGGAATCGACGCGAGACAGACTGCATAGATCTAGTGTACGTACATATTTTAAGATTTATAATATGCATACAGTAAATACTGAACTTATTGATAGGCCCTTCCTCTTACACACACACACACACACACACACACACACTTTTAAATAGAGTTTCTGTAGGTCAAAGGAAGCACTGGATCAAACAGTTCCCTGATGTAGGTCCTTTACAAATCTGTAACACACGCACATTCTCTCAACCCTCGAAGCCCCATGAGGATTCCCCTCCATATCCAGCTGCTGTGTGTGTGTGTGTGTGTGTGTGTGTGTGTAAGAGGAAGGACCTATCAATAAGTTCAGTATTTACTGTATGCATATTATAAATCTTAAAATATGTACGTACACTAGATCTATGCAGTCTGTCTCGCGTCGATTCCATTTAACCTAATTGTATCTAAGCCAATCCTTTTTAACAGAGTAAATGTATCGCTCCCGTAAATATATTCAGTGAATTAATACTATATCTACACGTATCTATAATGAATTCCGCCTGTATACACCTAGTTCCTATATTAGTTTTGCATAGTGTGCTAAAGCATTTACAGATGTAGGGTCTTAAATGTGTTCAGGTTTTTGTAGGAAATGCACACTTTGTGTATTCAAGGTTTAAAAAGGCTTCTAAAGTTTATAAGTTTCCACTTGAAAAATTGCAGACTTGATTTGCCCTAACAAAATGTATCAACCCTTACAAGAAGGGTTTGAGAAAAGCAACATGTTGGTCCCATGTGTCATGAGCTGAAATAAAAGATCCCAGAAATGTTCCATGAGCACCAAACGATTATTTCTCTCAATTTGTGCACAAATTTGTTCACATCCCTGTTAGTGTGCATTTCTCCTTCGTCAAGATAACCCATCTACATGATAGGTGTGGCATATCAAGAAGCTGGTTAAACAGCATGATCATTACACAGGTGCACCTTCTGCTGGGGACAATAAAAGGCCACTCTAAAATGTGCAGTTTTGTCACACAACACAATACACAGATGTCTCAAGTTTTGAAGGAGCGTGCAATTGGTATACTGACTGCAGGAATGTCCACCAGAGCCGTTGACAAAAAATATTATTTCTCTACAATGTCGTTTTAGAGAATTTGGCAGTACTTCCAACCAGCCTCACAACCGCAGACCACGTGTATGGCGTTGTGTGGATGAGCGGTTTGCTGATGTCAATGTTGTGAACAGAGTGCCCCAGGGTTGCAGTGGGTTATGGTATGGGCAGGCTTAAGCTACGGACAACAAACACAATTGCATTTTATTGGTGGCAATTTGAATGGACAGAGATTCCGTGACGAGATCTTCGCCCCTACCTTCTTTTCAAGGTATCTGTGACCAACAGATGCATATCTATATTCCCAGTCATGTGAAATCCATAGATTAGGGCCTAATGAATTTATTTGAAATAACAGATTTCCTTATATGAACTAAAATTGTTGCATTTTTTGTTAATATTTTTGTTCAGTATTACTTGAATGAGTTCTGAAAAGTGGTCACTGTGCATATAGTGTTATGAAGGCTCGTTATAATGCTACATATTTTCTAAAATCTAGGTCTATATAGTCCAAGTGTCAGACCCTCCATTCTGGTGGCAGTGGAGTCAACGCTTTAGGTGTGTGTGTGTGTGTGTGTGTGCGATCTCTGTCCTGGTCTTTATGATCCCCTTGACCCCAATAAGACCAAATAAGATTTAGGACACAGATATCCACCCCCCGGTCACCAATTGTGAAGTGTAGTAGTAGAAGTATACCATAGCATTATTCTACATTTACAGTATAGTATCTAGCAGTAGTATACAACGTATAACCTAAAAGACCAATCTACAATTTGACAGAATATGACAGTAGTCCATGGTAAATGCATTAAGGACAGTAATGTCACGAGATTAAGGTCATTTATGGTTCAGAGGCAGTAAGGGTCATTTTCAAAGCATTGGGTTGACTTCAAAAGCAAAACATTTTTTTTTTAAAGGTTCATAAGGGTTAATGAAAAGGGGCAAAATGTGAAAATGGATAGAAAAATACCTTGAAAATTGGGTACAAATCACATGTAATATACATCATTAAACAGGATTGGTACAATCCTGCATTCACAAATTCCATTTAGGGCTATCTACATAAGCCAAACCCCACAGTGCTGCAATATCCTCTGCAAAAAGTACCACATCACAAAATAGACCTTATTGGAACCAAGACCTAAAGAGAAGTGATATTGGCACAGGAGGGAGTGTTGGAACATAATTACAGTAAAATAAAAAGGTATGCTTAATCCAGTATAAACTAATTCATCATACAAGAGACAAAAGTTCACGAATTATACAGCACAACGGCAGAGTCATGTCTTAAGCTTCAAACAATGACTCGATAATTAATTTATTCTGGGAGTGCTATGAAGTCCAAAAGTTACGGGCGGAGTTAGAAAGTTGGCAAGGAGGTTTTGCGATGTACACTGAAAAAAAAAAAAAAAGCAAGCTACACACAACAATCTCAAAGATTTTTTTCCGAGTTAGGTCATTTAAGGAAATCATTCGATTGAAACAAATTAGGCCCTAATCTATGGATTTCACATGACTGGGAATACAGATATGCATCTGATGGTCACAGATACTGTATAAAAAAAAAAAAATAATAATAATAATAATAAGTAAAAAATAAAAATTTAAATAGGGGCTTGGTATCTGCAGTGCGACACAGCTCCTTCACATAGAGTTGTTCGGGCTGTTGATTGTGGCTTGTAGAATGGTTTCCCACTCTTCATCGGCTGTGCGAAATTGCAGGATCTGAAACCAGAGCATCCCAAACATGCTCAATATGAGTGAGTGAGTATGCAGGCCATGGATGAACAGGGACATTTTTAGCTTACAGGAATTGTGAACAGATCTTTTTGACATGTTGCACAATTGAAAGCATCCTGTCGGGCTGTATAACTGCCTGGTACGGCAACTGCACTGCCCGCTGCCATAGGGCTCTCCAGAGGGTGGTGAACTTTGCCCAACACATCACCGGGACACCTACAGCATCTGATGTCACAGGAAGGCCAAAAATATAAATCAAGGAAATCAACCACCCGAGCCACGGCCTGTTCACCCCGCTATCATCCAGAAGGCGAGATCAGTACAGGTGCATCAAAGCTGGGACCGAGACTGAAAAACAGCTTCTATCTCAAGGCCATCAGACTTAAATAGCCATCACTAGCCAGCTACTCAACCCGGCACCTTAGAGGTTGCTACCCTATGTACATAGACATGGAATCACTGGTCACTTTAATAAATGTTTACATACGGCTTTGCTCATTTCATGTGTATATCCTGTATTTTAGTCAATGCCATTCCAACATTGCACATCCTGATATTTATATATTTCTCAATTACATTTAGATAGGTGTATTGTTCTAACTGTTGGAGCTAGGAACACAAGCATTTCGCTACACCCGCAATAACATCTGCTAAATATGTGTACGTGACTAATAAAATTTGATTTTAGGCCGTGCATTATCATGTGGATGAATGGCATGACAATGGGCCTCAGGATCTCGTCCCGGTATCTCTGTGCATTCAGATTGCCATCGATAAAATGCAATTGTGTTCGTTGTCCATAGCTTATACCGGTCTATACCATTACCCCATCACGGGGCACTCTGTTCACAACGTTGACATCAGCAAACTGTTCGCCCACACGACGCCCTACACGCTGGTCCGCAATCTGCCCGGTACAGTTGAAACCGAGATTCATTCATGAAGAGTACACTTCTCCAGCGTGCCAGTGGCCATTGAAGGTGAGCATTTGCCGACTGAAATCAGTTACGATGCCGAACTGCGGTCAGGTCAAGACCCTGGTGAGGATGACGAGCACGCAGATGGGCTTCCCTGAGATGGATTCTCATAGTTTATGCAGAAATTATTAGGTTGTACAAACCCACAGATACATCAACTGTCCAGGTGGCTAGTCTCAGACGATCCGCAGGCGAAGAAGCCGGATGTGGAGGTCCTGGGCTGGCGTGGTTACACATGGTCTGCGGGTGTGAGGCCAGTTGGACGTACTGCCAAATTCTCTAAAACAACATTTGGAGGTGGCTTATGATAGAGAAATGAACATTCAATTCTCTGGCAAAAGCTCTGGTGGACATTCTTGCAGTCAGCATGCCAATTGCTGACTGCTTTTAAGATACCTTAAAAGAGTGGCCTTTTATTATCCCCTGCACAAGGTGCACCTCTGTAATGATCATGCTGTTTAAAAATCAGCCTCTTAATCATTTTGAAAACTTTTACTTCAATTGGAAATCAAATGATCCTCCATCGTTAATGCATTATTTCAATATAGTACTACTACAAGCCCTAGAAATATCCAAAAGGATGACAAATTTGAATAAAAAAATATTGTGGGAACATGTGGGTTTGATTAGTATAATCTCATTCATGTTTGTTGAAATTTTA
>NC_034187.2:52725682-52890682 GCF_002021735.2 Oncorhynchus kisutch
ATATGTTGAAGGAGTTTTGTGTTTGAGTGGTGGAAGGGGTCGACTGTAGGGGTTTGAGGGGGAGGTTCAGGGTAGCAGCCAGGGATATAATTTCACTCCCTCAGCTTCAGCAGTGAAATACTTGGCTTGTGTAAATCACCCAGAAGTCATGAAGGTGACACCTATGAGGCACTAAGGGTTCATAATGGAAAGATGTGGCTGGACACACTGTCTCTGGGTACATCTCATAACACATTGCTCTCATGTACCCTTTGGTAATCCCCTCTGATTCGAAAGCACTGCAGAACCTCAACTACTAATCCGTCAGACCGGGGCGGCAGGTAGCCTATTGGTTAGAGAGTTGGGCCAGTAACCGAAAGGTTGCTGGGTTGAATCCCCGAGCTGACAAGGTAAAAATCTGTTGGTCTGCCCCTGAACATGGCAGATGTTCCCCTGTTCCCCGGTAGGCTGACATTGTAAATAAGTTCTTAACTGACTTGTTTAGTTAAATAAAAAATAAATACAAAAAATACCCAATATCAGGTTTCTGTGTTGTGACAGGGGCTTAATGTGTCTTATTTTGATTAAAGTACATTTATATTAACAGAGAGAGATACTGATTTTATTCATTTCAAAAGCACTGCTTTGTGCTCTGTGAAAGCAGCAGGATATTCTTTAACGCTATAGGGAACGCGGGCAGGTTCCTGTGTTCATTAAGTTATAGCTCTACACAACATAAATCATCTTAATATGAGCAGATTTTAAGTGGGTGTGTTGATACTGAACAAGCTCTTATTAGGGCCCACTGTCTGGGACCCAGCTTAGACCCAAGTCATTAACATTAACAATGGAGACGGATACAAACCTGAGAATGTCCAACCATTTGCACTTTCCACGGTCTGCTGTCTCAGGTTTTTAGGGCTCTAAAACTCTGCTGACCCTGCTTTAACAAGAGGGTGGCCATGGCGAAGGGATGACTGCCAACAATAGAGCTGTCATAAACCCCAGACTCCAGACACAACACGTCTGCCTAAAGCACTGCAGGAGAGTAATGTGCGTGTGTGTGTGTGTGTGTGTGTGTGTGTGTGTGTGCGCATACATGTGTGCGTGTTTAACTATTCTTGTGGGGACCAGAAGTCCCCACAACAATAGTAAACAAACAGAAAAATTTACCAGCTGGGGACATTTTGTTAGTCCCCATGAGGTCAAATGCTATTTCTAGGGGGTTTAGGGTTAGGAGCTAGAATTAGTTTTAGGGTTAGGAGATAGGATTAGGTCTAGGGTTAGGGTTAAGGTTAGGTTTTTGGGTTACGGTTAGGGTTAGGGTTAGGGATTAGGGAACATTTTAAATGGGACTGAATTGTTTGTCCCCACAAGGTTAGATGTACAAGACTGTGTGTGTGTTTGCATACACTCAAGCCAGGTGTATGTGTTCATTCGTAATACTTGTTGATGGTGAATTGCATAGGTGTGTGGTTGTGTGTGAACATGTGCCTATGTGTGTGTGTTTCTGTGAGTATGGACTTGTTTGTGTGTGTGTGTGTGTATTCAGTCGCTCCAGAGTTATGAACCTTGCTCGCAGGACGACTAATGGACCAAGGCATGCAATGCGTTCCTGTTTTCTCGATCAACAAACGGAAAAGGACATTTTCCAGGTCTTCAAATTTTATTGGAATTGCTTGAGAAAATGAAAATGTGCAAATGAGAATTTGTCAAAACCACTCCACCAGAGCAACTGTAAAAGTGACAAATGCTTCCCGAAAAGGACTTGAATGACGACCAAACCGTCTCATCGCGAGCGCCATTGTGCGCGTGTTGATTTTGTCTATCTCCACCAGACACATTCATGACACACAGGTTAAAATACCAAATCCAACTGTGAACTGTATTAACTGGGGACAGATTGAAGCACATATTCATGGTCATTTAGCTAGCTATCTATTGCTAGTTCATTTGTCCTGGGAGATTAACGTGGGTTGTTATTTTACTTGAAATTGCATGTGGTAATGTTTTTTGCTGGATCTTTGTAGAATATTGACCCATTTTGAGTGACAAAAAATCCTGTGTTCTCTACTCCAACAATGAATCAATCGTCGTCATCTTCTTCTTCTGTGGATTTTATATGGCGGTTGGCAAGCAACTTTACGATGCATTACCGCACCAAATGGACTGTAGTGTGGATCTCGTTCAGCTTTCAATCACCTACTTGGGCGTATATGCTCATAAAATCCAATGAGGTAGATGGGAGAGGCGGGACTTGCAGTGCATCAAGCGTCTAAAATAAAACCAAGTATTTATAACCAATTACTTTAGCGCCTGGCTATGCAGATGCATGTTGGACGCGTGCAAGCAGTTTGGATGAAATGATTGAATGACATGTACGTGTACACGCTGGCAGTCTGGTCAGCATTGTCAAACTAGGGTCAAGATGGTTGATAGTCCATAATTCTACGCACTTAAAATGAACTATATAATTTAAATGATGTGTCAGTCACTGTTGCTTTAAACGCCAATGATATTGCAGCAAAATCAGGAGGCAGGCAGCTAGTCACATCTGACTACATTTACTCTTTTGAAATGTATGTAGCCCTGTAAGCATTGATATATGAGTCTTTCCACACACTTAATTTGAGCCTTTTTGCTACAGCAGGAAAATAATCCTGCAGCAACAGGAAATGTGAATTATTATGTGGCTTATAATTAATGGACATTTTATGTAGGGGTTGACACATTTTTTTCATAAGGGAAAATCATGTCTTAAATTTCAAAGTAGAAATTACAAACTTCAGAAGCCAAATACACTACAAGTAAAACAATTTGTGCATTTCAGGAAAGTTCTTCTGCAACAGGGTGATCAAATTAAGATCCTACATATGTAGTAAGATCACATGTGAACTCAGTCTCTCAGGCAGATGGCTGTCAGTAATGTTGCATACCTGCCCTGAGTAAAATCCGTTCTAGATTGTTTGACAGGAGTTTACTGTTCCTTAAAATTGACTATCTATCTGACTAGCCATCATTCTGAATCTATAGCTAGCAGGTCTTCAAGTATACATTCCACTCTACGAAATTACATTTGGAATAGATTTGTAAGACTTCACACTTCTGAGAAAAAAGTTATTTACATGATGGATTCTGAAAAACTTTTAGAAGAGGGCGATATAAACACATACTTTAATACAAACGAATGTGAATCAGACTAAATACCATGCAGTGTGTTGCATTTCTCATGGCATTTGTAAATCCTTGCAAAGCCAATGTTTCTCAGATGTGTGAGATTAGTTGAATGTTAAATTTGATATATTCCTCAGACAGAATAGGCCTAGCTGGAGCTAAATCAACAATGGTGGCATTTCTAGATAAAGGAACAATGTTTCAAAGTTGATCACACTGTCATTGTGGAATTCTGTTGTTGAATATTTTGGGCAATTCCAAATTTGGGAAAGAAAAATAATGTCAGTAATGGCAGGAAAGATGCCATTAGCCTTGTCTGTGGTGAGAGGCAAAACACAACCATATGAGGTACTATGGGCCCAGGCTCAAGACAAACCCGTAGGGACCAATGCACAAGGCACTGCGAATGGAAGGTTTCGACATTTATCTCATCTTAAATCACCATGTACTGCAACACAAGAGAGAAACCTAACTCTCGCAGGGCTGCAATGGAATCCATGTTAGCGAGGCAAAAAATAAAATATCAAGGGAGGGTCACAGAAACTACACTCAGGGAAAAAAATAGCACACATCACATGGATCCGAATGCATGAGACAGGGCCAATGAGGTGCATCTGATGAAGAACATTCCTAAATGATGTGTGTTCTTTATTTCTCACGCTCTTGTCTGAAAAAGTTCAGTCAACAGTCCCTGGTCTCTGTACCTCGCCACTTCTGAGATGCCGGAGAGTTGCAGTTAGCATTCCCAGATTCAGATGAATAAGTACATTTACCACAACATGACCAAAGGGACTAGCATTTCCCTCTCTACTTTTGGCTTTCAACACAAGAGAACTAAGACACCTATTATCATTGTACATGAAAACTGACAAGTCTGGTATCTAGCAATTCTAATCAGGCAAGGACAAAGTTCAAGCCTAATTTGCTTAAAAAGACAACCATGTTTAAATCCGGATAAAACTCCTCTCTCAAACTGCATTTAATTTTTTTTTTGAGATACAGTACACCCCGGCGAGCTGTTGAAATAATGACCCAATGGTTGTTATCGCCTCCATTTCAGACACTGTTGAGGTGTTTAATAACTGAAGTACCATCTCAATCTCACCAGGGGTTTCACTGCTCATTTTAAACCTAATAATATGTTGCTCTTCGGACTTCGCTTACACTCCGAAGGCAATTCAAGGTCTGTCAAATATCCCCTGCCAGACACCCAGTCTATCCTGCCAGCACCTGATCTGATCTGCTGCTACACAATATGGTAGCGACAGGCAAAAACACCACTCTTATGCAACCCAGAGTTTTAGAGCACGTTCCCGACTCGGAATTGGTGAACGGCTACAGTCAGACAGATGGGGGGGGGGGGGGGGGGGGGGGAGCAGCAAAGAAAAAGGCGAGAAGGGACAGAAGATCAAATTGCATGTAAATGAAGATTTTGAGCTTTTAGTGATAATAGTCCCATAGAGACGTCTGTATTACACAGAGTTCACAAGATGGCTAACTGCTTATGCAACTGGGGAGTGGGGACATAGTGCAAAGTCTCTGCATATTAAGTTAACTCCTCAAATCCCTGTCAAATTCAACCTGCCCATAGAGACTCGCTCAGTTGGTGGTATTTCTATCTGAACACCCAAGAAGAGTATGAGCCATCTTTCATGATCGGTTGTATAACAAGTTCCTTGCTAAAGCGGCCATTCCCCTTTGGTAATTTCCTCAGAATTCTTTAGCCGTAGCATATTTCTTACATCTTGAGAAATTACATCAGACACCCGCACCCAACTATGCTGACACAAAGCTACACACTTTGAGGTCTGGTCCCGAAACCAGCACACTAACGTGACAACCCTCAGACACCGACACAGGACTCCGTTTTAGAGTACTTTTAACCCCCCACCCCACCCCATTTGCAGAAACAGAGTGCTCTTACTGCAGCTCCGGCAGAGTGATCCAGCTGGGCTTTTATGAGATACTGGAGTGGGGCTTTGCGTCAGGAAGACTGGCCGGCTTGTGGGGAGGACAGAGGAGCCATTTAGTTGCCCCCATCCCCTCACTGATCCTCTTTAAAACATTCATTCATAAACTCCCGGAGCCACGTACTCCACGTCAAACGTAGATCTTATACAAAAAGGACTAAGCTGATGCATCTAGGAAAGAAAAATGGAGATGTACAGATAGAAATTTATTTAAATATTGATGGGCTAAATATATTCAAAAGGAATTGTGTTTTTTCGTGCAGTAGTGACGTCGGAATACTGATTTAAACGCAAGAGGACTTGAATAGATTTTGAATGGCCAATTAAGCAGCTGCATCTTTGGAAGTTCAAAGTGTGGAAATGGTATTTACTGTCGGTTATACTATATATTCTCCAGTGTCTTTCTCTAGAAAGGCAGAGATTTTTTAGCTTTTTCAAAAGGCGCATGCATCTGTTCTGCCTTCAAAAAATAAAGGATACATCCTAGTTTAATGCTTGAAAGGGTATTTACACAGTGGAAATCCTTTAAACGTTCAGGTCGGCTGAATATGGAAGATAAACACCTGCAAAAAAGGACAAGTGACATGGAAAGACTTGAGTGCTAGTGAGGTTAGCATACCCATACCTACCATCAAAGAATATTAGCCTAAACAGCCTAGCCAAAATGTAGACTACCGGTACCTAGACTACCTCATTTTCAGTCTTTCAACACCCAACAAAGGGTGATCAGGGTTAAATTAAGTAGTTACCATGTTTTAAAAAATATAAATAAAATTTTTAAACGCTGAACTAGAGAGTTTTTAAAATGTATTTTTATTTTTTTTAACTTTGTGGCATCTTTTGTTAATGCTGCCAAAACTTTAGTCAAATCCCAGTACGGAGAAACCATCCACATTTTTGAAATGTCAATATAATACCATTTAACATCATGGTAACTACTTAATTTAACCCTGATCACCCTTTGTGGGGTGTTGAAAGACTGAAAATGAGGTAGTCTAGGTACCGGTAGTCTACATTTTGGCTAGGCTGTTTAGGCTAATATTCTTTGATGGTAGGTATGGGTATGCTAACCTCACTAGCACTCAAGTCTTTCCATGTCACTTGTCCTTTTTTGCAGGTGTTTATCTTCCATATTCAGCCGACCTGAACGTTGAAAGGATTTCCACTGTGTAAATACCCTTTCAAGCATTAAACTAGGATGTATCCTTTACTTTTTTAGATCCACTGAAGTGGACACGCTAACCATGGCAACAAATAGAGTAACAGACACAACATAATCATTACTGTCTCGGAACATACGGCTGTTGTGTCTCTCTCGTGTTTTTCTCTTCTTTTCCCAGAAGTCTGAATTCAGAAATGCCGTCCAAACTTGCTAGCTCGCCACAGATCCCCATTCACGTCTAGAATGTAACAGTTGATGCAATTTGGCATGACAGATTTATGCTTTAAATACCAGGGACATTACAATATGAGAGCAAGGCAGAAATCAAAAGAATGAGATGGTAGGAGAGCAGGAGGATGATTGTAATTAAGATGAGGAGGCCCAAGTGGACGAAGATGAAAGAGAGATATTCACATGAGAATTCGATTGGACAGGCGTGTCTCTCAAACACTCCGCGGTTCACTTCACCATCCATTAAAACCATCCATCCTTTCTACAGAGCATCAGCCCTTTCACTTTCTTCACTGTCAAGGGGAAGAGACAAAGTGGACATCGACGGCGAAGGTGGGGGGTCTCTCTAAATAAATATTGGATTGTTTCTTTATTCAATGTCACATTTGATTTGTGGCTAACGCCATGCGTCGCCTTTGATTTGTTGCTATTGGGTTTGATATGCAAAAGGCCTACGTGCCAGATCCGGTGATGCACAGCTAATTGGCTCGGTGGGATGCGGAGTCGAATCTGGAGGCACCGTGTTCTACTGAGTTTGAAACCTGCGTGTCCCTTGTTAGTTCCTAAAATCACCTTGGCTAAGGTTTTACAACATGGAATCCCTTAGTTTGTCATTAGCAAGGGCAGCAAATATGCAGGCTGCCAAAACATCCCATTCTGGATGGGGTGCTGGCTCGCCCCTCTCCTCCTCTCCTTTGAACCACATAAATCACAGACTGTCTCTTCAAGGTTGACCTCTTTGTGAACTGCTGCTGGCTTTTGAGAGCTGTTTAAATAGCAGAGGCAAGAAAAAAGACACTAATGCTTCACAGGGGGATTTTACTATTCAGATTGCATACTTTAGCTCAGTCTTAGAGTATGTCAAGAGGGTGATTAGAAGTGAAAACTTTGTACAACGACAGACCCATTTAAATGAATGGGTGAAATCACACTCAGTGGACGAGACGCTGTCTCCTACTTCTAATGGGTAATGACATTTGATTAGGCATACGATAAAAACACACAAGTTGACCTCTTCTAGCAAGAGCATAATCTACTTGCTTTTCAATATTGCTATTTGTGTATCTCTTACGAGAATAATTCATTCTGCAAGACTATCAGTTTGATACACAAAGCAAAGGACCAGTATAAACAGGTTGTAGCTAGCCATGGTTACCGTCCGTGACTGGCACGACACCAGAGTGTTCACAGGCTCTGATAGGCTACTGTGACAACCCACAGAGATAGTGAGAAGGACAAGCACACAGACAGGAAGAAAGGGAAAGTAAAGAGAGTAAAAAAGACAAAATCATTGTGGGGCGTGGTAGGCAGGAAATTAAGTCAACAGTCTCCCTCCTTTCCTCCCCTAAAGAGAATGACTGTAGAAGTTATGGGGCCATGGTCCTTTGCTTTCTCTATTCTGCTTCAGGGGAGTTAGAGAGCTAGTTTTTTACGAAACAGCCACTACACTGAACAAAAATATAAACGCAACATGTAGTGTTGGTCCCATATTTTTTGAGCTGAAATAAATTATAACTGAATTTTTCCATATGCACATAAAGCTTATTTCTCTCAAATAAATGTTGTGTGCAAATTTGTTTACATCCCTGTTAGTGAACATTTCTCCTTTGCCAAGATAACCCATCCACCGGACAGGTGTGGCATAACAAGAAGCTGATGATAACAGCAAGATCATTATACAGGTGCACTTTGTGCTGGGGACAATAAAAGGCCACTAAAATTTGCAGTTTTGTCACACAACACAATGCCACAGATGTCTGAAGTTTTTAGTGAGTGTGCAATTGGTATGCTGACTGCAGGAATGTCCACCAGAGCTGTTGCCAGAGAATTAAATGTTCGTTTTCTACCATAAGCCGCCTCCAACATCGTTTTAGAGAATTTGTCAGTACGTCCAACCAGCCTCAATTGCTCACAATTGCAGACCATGTGTATGGCGTCATGTGGGTGAGGGGTTTGCTGATGTCAACGTTGTGAACAGAGTGCCCCATGGTTGCGTTGGGGTTATGGTATGGGCAGGCATAACCTACGGACAACAAACACAATTGCATTTTATCGATGGAAATTTGAATGCACAAAAATACCGTGATGAGATCCTGAGGGTCCATTGTGAGGCCCGTTTTTTTTATGTATCTGTATTCACAGTCATGTGAAATCCATAGATTAGTGGGGCCTAATGAATTGATATCAATAGACTGATTTCCTCAAAACAACTGTAATTCAATCAAATCTTAAAAATTGTTGCATGTAGCATTTATTTATTTGTTCAGTATAAAATGAGATGAGAAAATGTAACTCGAGCTGTGTGGACTGTGGCATCAGATATGAAAACATAGCCACAAAGGAACAGAACAAATGTGTGTACGAACCTAAACACAGATATGCATGCATTGCTGGGTAGGATAATTGTATTACTAGACTTTGTAGCAGTGAATATGAAATGAGGAGTTTTCAGTAATCATGTTCTGGGGTAAACACTCATGCAAATGTCAAATGTTTTCAAAATAGATGACAAAGGTCAGGTCTAATACAGAATCAGGTATCTCGTCTTTGTCAGAGTAATGTTGTATTCTTTCTATACTATTGTCACAAAGACAAAAGGTATGCAGAAGGAGATTAAAGCTATATTTCTGGGTTTGGGAACAACTAGCTAAATGTCTAACTGCAGTAGTGGAAGCCAGTGGTGATTCAGCCAGGGCTTTTTGGTAAAAGAAGATGAGCTCCCCACAGATGGGCAAGTGAAAGTGGGCTAATTAATGATTCATCTAACTTGGCCACAACAGAAAGACAAAAACATATCCCAGGTTGAGAAGCACTTCAGATTTCTGGCAGAGAGGGTAAACGCAGGCAAAGATGACATCCTTCATGCTGTTTACTGGACCTTATGCACATTGTGTCCATAAGAAATGGACCAAGAAGAAAGACAGACAAGCTAAGCTACGGGCATGAATGGACCTCCATCAATGCTGAAAAGTATTGTTTCTGACAGACATTCATATTGAGTTATTAGTTAGCCAGCTAGCCAGCTAGCTAGCTAGCGCAAAACTGTATGGCATCGGGAATATGTGAAAAGGAAAATAAATGGAGATATGTGATATGTGGAGTAAACATAACAAGGTTTTTCATGTTGATTGGTTTTAATGAGATTGTAATTCTAATTAGCCGGTAAGGAACTCTTAATTATTGAAGACTTTCATTAATATGAGCTGTATTAATATAATACATTAATGGGGTGGCAGGGTAGCCTAGTGGTTAGAGTGTTGGACTAGTAACCGGAAGGTTGCAAGTTCAAACCCCCGAGCTGACAAGGTACAAAACTGTCATTCTGCCCCTGAACAGGCAGTTAACCCACTGTTCCTAGGCCATCATTGAAAATAAGATGTTTTGCTAAACTGACTTGCCTAGTTAAATAAAGGTAAAATAAAAGAATATATATATATAGTCTGGCCATAAATTAAAATGTAAAATTAAATCCACCATATTAGGGGTGAGAGCAGTGTTTTCTGTGGAATTTCAATTAACTTGTTCAATTAAAAAATGTCATGTGTACAAGTACAAGGAAATGCCTTTCTTGGGAGCTCTTTCCCAACAATGGAGTAATCAATGATGTAACATTTTTTTTAAATCGAAATAAGAAGGGCATGAGAAAGTAAGCTAGATAAAAACAGGGTCAGTTCCAGGGTCAGTTCCAGGGTCAGTTCCAGTACCATATTTACAATGTGCAGGGATATTGGAGTGGTAGGGGTAGATATATATAGTGGAAAAGGTGATTAGGCATTAGGATATATGATAAACAGACAAGCAGCAGTGTATACAATGAGTGTATGTGAGTGTGTGTACATGTGTGAAGAGTCAGTATGAATGTGTATACTGCAGAAACATGAGACTGGGCAATTCCACGTTAACGGAATCCCCCTGCCCCATTGAATTCAACGTTTAACAAACCATACAACTCTATGCACAAGGACTACTTTGAACAACTTAAACAGAACATTTCACAAAAACACATTTACTGGAAGAACTGTGCCATGCAAAGTTTAGTAGCAGAATTTAGGTCAAATCTCCCTCCGTTTTTCATGCTGGCACATTTTACAAACCATCTTAAATATCTGCTCCAAATAAAGATTCAAAGATCGTCTTCAGAAAGAATGGGGTGTCAGCTATGACATGACACCTTGAGTTTGAAAAAAACGATTTGGGTTATTGAGCTACAGTATGTGAAGTGGATTTACATCCGGGTAACGGAACTACGGTAACGGAATTACATTATGGGTCCCTGATCTGTACTATATAGAAATGCATAGTTACTGTATTTATATGAATATCATTATCTTCATGATAATATATCCTGAATAGGTACACAAAGGTAAAAATATCCAATATCCTTATTTCGCATATTTGGGTATTAATCTACACACCGGCTATTATTGTAATGAGCTCCGCCCCCAAAAACAAGACCACATTTGGTTGGTCCGGGCCTGACTGAATCGGAAACAATCATAGACGTCTCAACCTCACAAAAAAAAAAGAATGTTCAGGAACTCATTCGGGATCTCAATGTATTGTTGTGAGTTAGAATAGTAGAATACACTGACAGCACTCAATTAGCCATGTCAGCTAACCATTTTAAGATTGGTAAGGTAGTCTTGCCAGCTATCTAAACTTGTAGTAATCATGGCCGAACAGTGACCAGGCACGCAGGGTACGTGCCCAGGGCCCTGACCTCCAGGGGGCCTCCATCAATTTTGTTAGTCACTCTCACTCAAATATCATTAACATGGTATAAGTCATGGCAAAATGTGTAGAATTGCAGGAAATTAGCTGTAAAACTGCAACAACAACAATTGTGCCTCATGGCAAAAGAAGTAGAATTGTATGAACATTTATATAAAATTGCCAAATGTTTTCTGCCACATATGTAAAACTGCAGAAACCACATTCTCATCTAGGGCCCCCAAAAGGCTAGAGCCGGCCCTGATCACAGCACAGCAGAGCACAACACAGGACAATTGAGTACAGTACAGTAAAGTACAGTTACTTTACAGTAAAGTAAAGTAAAGTAAAGTAAAGTAAAGTACAGTAGATATGTTGAGTACAGTACAGTACAGTACAGTAAAATGAAGTACATTATACTGTACTCTACTCTAGTGTGCTCTACTGTACTGCACTGTGCTGTCCAAACTTGTTGAAACATCTATGATTGGTTCAGATTTGGTCCGGCCAGGGCGGACTGACCAAATTTAAACTACTTTTCAAGACAGGTGTTGGTCGGTGTTTAGTGGGTGAGGATTCTTGTTACAGCAAATGGAAAGAGGGTATGTGGTAGGTGTCATGGTAGGTGTCAGTAAGAGCCAGGAGAGGTGACATTAACTGGAGAGAGTGAGAAAAGACAGATAGGGAGAATGAGATGGAGCGGTTGTCCAGACTGAGTGTTTAACACTCTTGGTCTGACCACCAGACGACAGAAGGAGAAAGAAAACAGTTATGAGCTGAACATAACAGTATGCCAGTGGAAGGGTGACCCAACTGTGGTTTGTGACTACTACGATTTCACATTGTAGCCAATTCATTTGCAGTAATTCCGTTACCGATTTGGTAACATAATGACGAGTTTTAATTACTTAATAATTCATAAACAAACTTGATATAAGTAAAAACACTATAACTACCTTTATTTGTTTGTTGTTTTCTCCTCACGAGGGAGAGAAATCTGAAAATATTTTAAAGATACTGTTTGTGGTTCTTTGGTAAACATATTACAAGAGGCAATGTTTCTTAAACTTACAAAAGGCAAATAATATCTCCAAAACTAAATGTAAGTGTTGATATTAGGTGGCAAGGGTCTTCACTTCAACAGTATTGTGTTTTGAGACTTTTTCTGGGAGATGTTGTCTTAAACTCCACAGAGGAACCCCAGAGCTGTGTCAGAGTGACCATTGGGTTCTTGGTCACCTCCATGACCAAGGTCCTTCTCTCCTGAATGCTCAGTTTGGCCGGTTTCCAGCTCTAGGAAGAGTCTTGGTGGTTCCAATCTTCTTCCATTTAACCATTTAAGAATGACGGAGGCCAATGTGTTCTTGGGGACCTTTGATGCTAGACATTTTGTGGTACCCTTCCCCAGATCTGTTCCTCGACACAATCCTGTCTCGGAGCTCAACGGACAAGTCCTTCAACCTCGTGGCTTGGTTTTTGCTCTGACATGCACTGTGAACTGTGGGACCTTATATAGACAGGTGTGTGCCTTTCCAAATCATGTCCAATCAATTGAATTTACCACAGATGGACTGTAATGAAGTTATAGAAACATCTCAAGGATGATCAATGGAAACAGGATGCACCCAAGCTCAATTTCGAGTCTCATAGCAAAGGGTCTGAATACTTATGTAAATTAGATATTTCCGGTGTTTTTCTGTGTTGTCATTATGGTGTATTGTGCGTAGATTGATGAGGGCTAAAGCTATTTGTAACCTCACAAAATGTGGAAAAAGTCAAGCGGTCTGAATACTTCCCGACGGCACTGTATATAATTCCTACTGAATATGTATTGTATTTAACTGCAGTATAGTATTATTACTATTCATGTGAACACTGTTATTATTATGGACATTGGTATTGACCATGATCTTTACCCTCCTGTGACATCATCACCCGGCGTCGAAATCTTACAACGTGGCACTACCTCACGTTGAGTTGGCAATATCGCTCTCAGTACTCCATTACTTGTACACGGCTGTACACCTTTATTTTCTAGTTTGATAGTAAAGACAATTAACATTGAAATGTGGACATTCCTGGTCAAGTTACCACAGCGCCCATCGGTACTTTTAGATGGAAATGCCCGATCAGAAAGTTGAAAAACAAATCCATTTATTTCTCAAAGTAAAAAAGAAAAAGAGATATACATACAAAGGGATTTAATAGTAGGAAACATTTCTACACAATGCAAGATTTCAGCACCTTATCGAGAGGAAATATACCTCTTACAACATTACTATAAAATTTCATGAAGCGAACATGGTGTGGACTGTACTTCATGCGCTATCACAGTGATTCCCTTTTTGAACAGCTTGTAATATGTTGACAATGGGCCATTTTTAGGTGAGGTAAAAAAAAGTTATCAAACTTGGTATTGACAGGAGATGGGAGGGAAAACATGAATATAACAGATTAAATGTATTAAAAAAATTGAGTGACATTCAATTGCAAGATTATACTGCTTGGGCTGATTGACTGTCATAACAGTCTTTGGGAGATGAACTACCTGTTACGAAAGGTGCCAATGTTGTTACGTAACAAGTATAATTGGAAGCCAGGTTATGAAATTTAGCAGCCCCCCCCCCCCCCCCCCAAAAAAGGCACTTGTCTTTTCGTACTAACACCGACATTGCGGACAAATACTTTGTTGAGAGAAAATGTACTTGATACAGTTGTGATGAATGCACTAGTTGTAAGTCGCTCTAGATATGAGACATTTAGTTGACCAAAATTGTCAAATGCAAAGAAACTGACAAATCAGTCCATGATGCCTCAGTGTGCAACATTTTAAACCACTAGCTGCTCACCATGCTTACCTGGATAAAACTCAATACAATTTGTAGACACTGTTTATGCAGATTTATGTATATCTTTTCACCACTTCAAAATCACTTCACCCACAAATTACCTGCCAAAGGAGACAGCCTGCTTGTGTGCAAATTAGGCCTATTTGCTCAGCACAGACCTCCGAAATCTCTCTCCCTCTCTTTCTTCCTCTCCCTCTCTTCTTCCCTGTCACCTGTCAACACTGCCTTTTGATCAAAGGGAAGAGAAAACGTCTCAAACAAATATGCTTTTCTCTGTCAGTCCACCGTGGAAATTAACAGCTGTTTCAATCTTAAAGCGCAATCATGTGAGCCAGGCAGCCATCTGTCAATCACAACAACGCAGAATACAGTTTAAACAGAAAAACACTAACATTTACTAAACTATTTGTCCTACGCCGTTCTGTGAATGGTTCCGAGTTACTAGAATTAAGTGTGGACTAGAATTAATAAGAGGGGGCCGCTGTAGCTTAATTATCTTTTGATTAAACATTAAATTAGCGAATTAAAGTGTATTGAATAACAAATTCATACCTGACGAGTCTCAGGAAGCAAAACAGAGGACACATTTGTGTTCGTGAGAGTCTCATCTCTTGATGGTGGGGTCATATTAGTTTATAGCTCAAACCATCCAGACTGGACAGATGTTTTTGTGAGAAGACCTGTTTCGGAGTTGGGACGCCAGCGTCAGCGACTTGAGATGAGTCCCGTGAAGCTTTTGGTTGTCGTAGAGAGTCTCAGTTTTTCTAGCGCTACAGAAGTTCGGACACTATAGAGTTTTTCATGAGAAGACCGAGTTTCTGATCTGACATATAACTCTGTAGCTCTGCCACCTTCCACCGCAGATGCGGAAGGGCATGGATTGAAATCTCTAGCTTAAACCAGACCCCCAGTGTCCGGTCTGGAGTGTGAAGTCACGAGCTCTGCTGTTTGGCTACTGTGTAGCAACCTAGCGATGCCAAAACCTCTGGTCTGCCCTAGAAAGCCTAAGTAAATTACAATCGCCGGCAAATATGTGGTTTTTGGACAGCGGTTTCTGGGCTCTAAAATTTGTTTAATGTGATCAAGTTCGATCCTCATGGAGAATTGTTTTAAAGTTTGCTACAAATTGAGATGCATGTATTCAATTAAATAGTGATTCCTTCTGAATCACACAGGACCACGCGCTGAAACAGACCAATCACGGGCAGGCAGGCAACGAGGAGGCTCGAGCCCTCATGCACGCTCTTTGCACGTGCTCCCAGCAGCGTTGGGTTGACTCGCTCAGGCAATAACCGCCACTTTCACCATGATCCTTAGCGATTTTTTTGGTGCATTCAGGCCCATTCAGCAAAATGGCATGCTTCAAATTCAAATACTTCCGGCTTCATGAGCCATTGAGAGTTTTCCATAGGAATACATGGATGACGGCCAGGCTATCCATATCTACTGGTTTTAATGTCAATGGCTTAAATGGATGGATGTTGATGGCAATTTATTTATTATCCTAATTCGATTTCCACACGGGCACGACATCAACCTTATTAACCTGATTTCTCTGACTCTCACAGTAATGTTAACCGACAGAAAGTTACGTCATCATAACATTTTCAACATAAATTGTCTTCATGTTAGGTCTGAGTAAAACAGGTTCTGGCCTGATATTTTACTCTGTTATCAAGATTGAGGCACATAGGTGGTTTGAAATACATGCCTCTGCTCTGTGTCTTCATGTCAGGAGGATATTTTTTTTGTGCTACATTTTTTCTTTCATTTTAATTATATTGGCAGAGGAGTGCAAAGAAAACAAGGAGTCACATTAACCCTCCCCCAGCCACACTCAGTCATGAACCTAAACTAACAAAAGAGAAAAGAGCAGGATGTGAAACCACACACAAATTCAATAAGACGCGGAAGAACCACCCCTCCCTCCACAGAACAGTTGCACCCACCCACCCATAGAACTGCTACAGGTACTCAAGGTAAGTAGATGCACAATTTTATCTGAACCACCACAGAACTCCACAATTCCAATAGTGAATGTTATGGCTTTTTTGCACCATGCATTCATGTCACCGAAAGCTGTAATTGAGCTACAGTGATTTCCAAAAGTATTCAGACCAAAATGTTGTTATGTTACAGCCTTATTCTAAAATGGATTCAATTGTTTCCCCCCCTAAAAAAAACTGTTTAAGATTTTTGGCCAAAATGTTTTTAAATATTACATTAACATAAGAATTCAGACCCTTTACTAAGTACTTTGTTTAAGCACCTTTGGCAGCGATTACAGCCTCGAGTCTTCTTGGGTATAACGCTACAAACTTGGCACACTTGTATTTGGGGAGTTTCTCCCATTCTTCTCTGCAGATCCTCTCAAGCTCTGTCAGGTTGGATGGGGAACGTCGCTGCACAGCTATTTTCAGGTCTCTCCAGAGATGTTAGATCAGGTTCAAGTCTGGGCTCAGGCTGAGCCACTCAAGGACACTCAGAGACTTGTCCCGAAGCCACAAGTCAGAACCGTCCAGAATAGTGATGCTGGACAGGTGGGTAGGTGTGGGCAGTGATCGGTTAAAGAGCACGCATTTAGTTTTGCTTGCACTTAAGAGCAGTTGGAGGCCACGGAAGGAGAGTTTTATGGCATTGAAGCTCGTCTGGAGGTTAGTTAACACAGTGTCCAAAGAAGGGCTAGAAGTATAAAGAATGGTGTTGTCTGCGTGGAAGTGGATCAGAGAATCACCAGCCGCAAGAGCGACATCATTGATGTATACAGAGAAAAGAGTCGGCCCAAGAATTAAACCCTGTGGCACCCCCATAGAGACTGCCAGAGGTCCGGACAACAGGCCCTCCGATTTGACACACTGAACTCAACTGAGGCAGTTGGTGAACCAGGCGAAGGCTGTTGAGTCTGCCGATAAGAATGCGGTGATTGACAGAGTCGAAAGCCTTGGCCAGGTCGATGAATACGGCTGCACAGTATTGTCTTTTATCATTGGCGGTTATGATATCGTTTAAGATCTTGAGCGTGGCTGAGGTGCACCCATGACCAGCTCAGAAACCAGATTGCATAGTGGAGAAGGTACGGTGGGATTCGAAATGGTCGGTAATCTGTTTGTTAACTTGGCTTTCAAAGACCTTAGGATAGATATAGGTCTGTAACAGTTTGGGTCTAGAGTGTTTCCCCCTTTGAAGAGAGCGATGACCGCGGCAGCTTTCCAATCTTTGGGGATCTCAGACGATACGAAAGAGAGGTTGAACAGGCTAGTAATAAGGGTTGCAACAATTGCGGCGGATAATTTTAGAAAGAGAGGGTCCAGATTGTCTAGCCCAGCTGATTTGTAGGGGTCCAGATTTTGCAGCTCTTTCAGAACATCAGCTATCTGGATTTGGGTGAAGGAGAAATGGGGAGGCTTGATGAAGTTGCTGTGGGTTGGGAGGGTGCAGAGCTGTTGACCAGGGTAGGGGTAGCCAGGTTGAAAGCATGGCCAGCTGACATGCATTGTCAACTGTGGGACCTTATCCAGACAGGTGTGTGCCTTTCCAAATCATGTCCAAATCATGTCCAATCAATTGAATTTACCACAGGTGGTCTCCAATCAAATTGTAGAAATATTTTAATTGTAAAAATATTTTAATTTTTTTTATGTATCCTTTATTTAACTAGGTAAGTCAGTTAAGAACAACTTCTTATTTACAATGACGGCCAAAAAACGCTGGGCCAATTGTGTGCCGTGCTATGTGACTCCCAATCACGGCCGGATGTGATACAGCCTGGATTCAAACCAGGGACTGTAATGATACCTCTTGCCCTGAGATGCAGTGCCTTAGACCACTGCACCACTCGGGAGCCCAAACATCTCAAGGATGATCTATGGAAACAGAATGCACCTGAAAATGTTTTATATAATCAATTTTAGAATAAAGCTGTAACGTAACAAAATGTGGGAAAAGGGAAGGGGTCTGAATACTTTCCAAAAGCACTGTATGTCAATAAAAGACAGTAACCATTCATGTTTAGACAATGAATGGGGAGGTTTTCATCGACATGCAAACATTTTTTGAGGCTGGCCAGACAATATCCATTTTCCTGCAAAGACAGATCCAATTTGGAGGTGTCGTAGAGGAGTATAATCTGCAGTGAGCATGGAATATGTTTTGAGAGAATTGGAAGCAAATGGGAGACAAGTCTCCAGAATTGGGATACCTCAGGGTACTCCCAGACCATATGAATGAAGGGACCAGGAGCACATAGGCATAGAGAGCATTTTGGGGTTGGGTGCATTTTTATTTGGAACAGTCTATGCAGGGTGTGATAAGATCTGTGGATAAAAAAAGGTATTCTGATGATTAGGATTTCTAGAAGAAATAATGACATTTGACCCTACAGTTTGCCAGTTAATTTCAGTGATTGAAGGTGAGAGATCTTTCTTCCATAGTAGGGCAATTGGCAGGGGCCTCTGAGACGCTTTTAAGAAATGCAAGCATAGATCAGAAACCAGTCCCCTGAGTTTAGGTCGGTTCTAAAAAAAGAAAAAATGCAGAGGGGGTGAATTGGTCATGTTTTGCCCCAGGTGACACCATAAGCTTGCATGGCAGAGCAACGTTTTTAAAGGAAGAAGGATTTACCCGGTAAATTGAAAGTTGCTTGCAAATCCTGGAATGCACGGAGCCCTCCCTCTTCGAGAACATCAGCTGCGATGTGTATGCCTTTGTCACTCCACTGGTGGAAGGATATAGAATTCCCCCCCAGTCAGAGGTCGTAATTTTGGGACAAAGGAGTGTGATGGTGCCAATTGGCTTTGGTTTTGGATAACTTTTCAGAGGTGTGCCACAAATGGATGTGCTATGTTCTCCTCTATGGGACACTAAGCCTCAGTAATGCTAACTGACAGAAGGCTATTTCATTGTAAAAATTTTCAACAGAAATTGTCTTCATGTTAGGTCTGAGTAAAACAGGTTCTGGCCTGATATTTTACTCTGTTATCAAGACTACGGTGGTTTTAAATCCATGACTCTGTCCCGTGTCTTCTGGTCAGGAGGATGTTGAATAAGAATGAGAGGTACAGTAAGTCTGGATTGATTTGTTCAATGTTGGAAACAGAGAATAAATAGCAAGGAAACCATTTGAATCAGCGTCCCTGATCGAGCTTAGTTGAGACGATGGTCCAATACAGACTGTATTTACAGGATTTGGAGAACACGCCTCTGTTTGGCTGTCTGCAGGAAATGGAGTCACAGTCTAAGTCTAATGACTAGCTCCTCCCAGGAGGCGAGAGTATCAGTCAAGGGAAACCTTGGGGTGCCTGAGGGATTGGATGCTGGAGAAAGCCCACCTGATACCCCTACACCAACATACACTGTACAGACACACACACACTGTACAGACACACAAGTCTGAACACCCTCATACACACACACACACACACACACACACACACACACACACACACACACACACACACGCACATTAGGCAGTGCTTTAGGCAGACGTGTTGTGTCTGGAGTCTGGGGTTTATGACAGCTCTATTGTTGGCAGTCATCCCTTCGCCATGGCCACCCTCTTGTTAAAGCAGGGTCAGCAGAGTTTTAGAGCCCTAAAAACCTGAGACAGCAGACCGTGGAAAGTGCAAATGGTTGGACATTCTCAGGTTTGTATCCGTCTCCATTGTTAATGTTAATGACTTGGGTCTAAGCTGGGTCCCAGACAGTGAGCCCCAATAAGAGCTTGTTCAGTATCAACACGCACCCACTTAAAATCTGCTCATATTAAGATGATTTATGTTGTGTAGAGCTATAACTTAATGAACACAGGAACCTGCCCGCGTTCCCTATAGCGTTAAAGAATATCCTGCTGCTTTCACAGCCACAGAGTACTAAGCTGTGCTTTTGAAATGAATAAAATCAGTATCTCTCTCTGTTAATATAAATGTACTTTAATCAAAATAAGACGCATTAAGCCCCTGTCACAACATAGAAATCTGATAATCTGAAAGATTAGTAGTTGAGGTTCTGCAGTGCTTTCGAATCAGAGGGGATTACCAAAGGGTACATGAGAGCAATGTGTTATGAGATGTACCCAGAGACAGTGTGTCCAGCCACATATTTCCATTGTGAACCCTTAGTGCCTCATAAGTGTCACCTTCATGACTTCTGTCACCCCCCCCCCCCCCCCCCCCCACACACACACATTTTCCCTCAGAACAGCCTCAATTCGAAAGGGCATGGACTCTACAAGGTGTTGAAAGCGTTGCACAGGGATGCTGGCCAATGTTGACTCCAATGCTTCCCACAGTTGTGCCAAGTCGGCTGGATGTCCTTTGGGTGATGGATCATTCTCAACACACACAGAAAACTGTTGAGTGTGAAAAACACAGCAGCGTTGCAGTTCTTGACACAACTACCATACCCCTGTTCAAAGGCACTTAAACATTTTGTCTTGCCCATTCACCCTCTGAATGGCACACACACACACAAACCATGTCTCAATTGTCTGAAGGCTTAAAAATCCTTCTTTAACAAGTGACATCAATAAGGGGTCATAGCTAGATTCACCTGGTCAGTCTATGTCATGGAAAAAGCAGGTGTCTTTACTGTTTTGTATGCTCAGTGCATAGCCTACTGTACATCTGAAACATAAAACATCTGGGGAGATCAAAGCACCCAAAACAGTCGATTTACCATATATTGAGTACTCATGTCACTTAATGCTAAAATGACTCTCCATGGATAACTGTATGCTACAATGTTTGTTTGACTGCACAATTAATATGATATTCTATCTGTTAATTAAGTGCAGTTTTGATCTTTAGAGAGCTGTCATTCTAACCCACCAAACCTTCACAAAACAATATGCTAGCTGCACGATACTACATGTCTTTGTTAGCGTACTTATCCCACACTCTACTTCCTGCATCTCATAGGCTTCTCTCTGCACAACTACCTTACCTCATAGCATGCAACTCCAGTCTCTTTTAACTGCCCCCAAACAGTGTTGACAGGCTGTGTCTCCCAGATATTGCTAGCAGAATGCCCTACTGTTTCTCATTGCGTGTTAAACTTACAGCACAGTCCATTGCACCTAGTAAAGATCTGTTGTACCCTAGGGTCTTTATTTTGATGTGAGACAGGACTTTTTCTAAGTTCAGAGGGAGTTTACAGATGACTGCTGGGTACCGAATGCCAGTTGAATTCTCTATGAGGTCCATCAATGTGACACATGCTAACTCCCTGTCTTTATCATACAATGAGGTAATGTAACAAATGGTGAGGCGGAATAATGTGTTCCTCTGAACTTCTTCTACTGAGGATGGAAAGAGCCATTCACATCACCATACAGGTCAGAGAAATTCAGATCGATGAGGTGCTATATACTTCCTTTACTCTGAGGGCATTCCATAGTGCCCGTACCTTACTCAAGGTCCATGATGCATTTAGCCAGCGTGTTCATTTCCCTTTTTCTTCAGCAGCAAGTTCTGGAGAAACGCAGGCAGCACAAACAGGAAGTGACTGGTGGAGAAAACCATGAAAAGAGAGTCAGAGTAAATGAAAATGTTTCATAGATTCACCAATAATCTATGCTCCAGGGAAAGTCAGTCATTTTCTGATGATACCATGACATTTTACAGAAACCGCAGCGCCGAGCTGAATATAAATATACGTTTGAACAGCTCCCAGTGATGTCAGTTCCTGCCACAAAATTGCTGGCTATATCTCCAGTAAGCCACAGTAAACAGTGAGCTGTTCCTAGTGATGTTGACGTTCTGACCCACTGTAAGGAGATTATATTATCACTGGACTGGGACGAGCTCTATGGTTTCCCACTCAAGGCCATACTCAACAGTGGGTGGCTTATTGCATTGTGAGAGTGGGAATAAAAAACTAGAAGGAAAATAACTTCATATAAAATAATGTCGGCCGTCAGCTAGCCTTCAGGAGCTGCAAAGCATGAGTACATACTGTATTATGCTATTTCTACTGAAGGTCTTTTAGGTCCAGCTCCTGTGCTTAGTTGGATGTGCCTAAAAGCTCTATTTTCATCTAAATGAAAAGGCTCACCAGGACTTGATTTCCTGTGCTGGACGTTGAACCTGTGATTGGCTCAGTAGTCTCACTATCAACCCACCTTAAGATGAGCAAGAGACAAGGGGCTTGGTTTATTACATTAGGTGAATATGACAAACCCTTCTGACTGCGGTTGTCTGAGCTCTACAAAATGGAAGTGAACCTGATGAGGTGATTGGTGATAAATGCCCAGGGACAGCTGGATTCAGACATACCAAGCGTGATGACACTGGGTCAGAGTTCACCTAAGCTGGAGCCAATATAATTGGAAATGGTAAACTGAATCATTGCCCCAGTATCTATTTTTCAATAATGAAAAAATCACAGCTGGAGTGAGAGGCAATAATGTCAGCTGATATCACATAGAAGTTTCTAGACTACAGTATACAACTAATGACTCTGCAGCTGGCTAGATGAGTTTCTATGGTATATAACTCATGACTACATAGATAGATGTGGTATGACAAAGTGTTGATACACAATCATTTGGACATTATCCTTATGACTCATTCCTTCAGTCCATGATGAACCACGATGACCTAGATCCTCCTCTTCCTAAGGCACCACAACAATCTCCCACGAGTTATGTTTAGAGCTTCAGTGGAGGTCACAGTGAGGTTATGACCTCGGGGCAGCAGGAGTTTGCTCCGCAAGCCACCCGTCTACATTCCCCCTTATGCAGGTTATTATGCAGGTATATAGGGGCCAGATAGAGATCAGGTTACTGCCGAGTCCTCATTCATCAGGGCAATGAAGAGAGCCACATGATAAAAATCACCAGATGCCATTAATCAACCACAATACCAGGCTGATAAAGTCCCTGGGAGAACCGGGAGAACTCAAACCCACCACATTAAAATATGGAGGGAAAAGGAGAAGAGGAGGACACTGTATACCCAGCAGAGAAGATGTCTGACATAAGACTTATTAGCACAAATCAGTCCAATCATTCCACTGCTAAACTGACACAGGGGCCAGAAGAAGATTTATGGATTAGGAGTATAACTTTTCCTTGACGACGGAAGCCACCTGCTCATAGAATCTCACAGGGGAAATTGTTTTGACAGAAATGTTATCATGGGATTAAATTTACTGCTTTAAAAATCGTACTTTACTTCCCTACGGCCAGGCAGTCTTTAACACCAATTTCTGCAGGCCATTTGTGTAAATAACTAACAAAATATCGTAGCCTCATGCAGAGAAACTGTGTTTATATATTATACAATATATATAAACATTCAGGTTGAATTTAAGACTGAATTCAGCAACTGAGGCGTTATCTTTTGCTACCTGAAGCGCATCCAAATGGCTCCTTCCTTGCAGAGATTTTTAATTAATTCTAAAAAGCTGCACTTCTATTTTGGTCTGGTAAGGTCTTTCATCCTCCAGTCAGATTTACATGTATATGAATATGCAGAGTCCAAAACAAAAGAAGCCAGTGAGTAATGAGTATGCCGGGGATACACAATACACTTCCTGGTGCAGTAGTTCTGACGATAGGACAGATCCAGACAGCTTCCTTAGAGGAGACTAGAGAGATTTACACACGGTTTAGTGTTCTGGCTCTCTACCCACCTCTGAATGGCTTCAGGATTTAGAAACAAAGATAAAGCAAGAGAAAGGGGGGTAAATAGATAGAGCTATAATTAGGTGACAGAGAGTGAACGAGAGGCAGAGAGAGAGAGAGAAAGGGGGGTAAATAGATAGAGCTATAATTAGGTGACAGAGAGTGAACGAGAGGCAGAGAGAGAGAGAAAGGGGGGTAAATAGATAGAGCTATAATTAGGTGACAGAGAGTGAACGAGAGGCAGAGAGAGAGAGAAAGGGGGGTAAATAGATAGAGCTATAATTAGGTGACAGAGAGTGAACGAGAGGCAGAGAGAGAGAGAAAGGGGGGTAAATAGATAGAGCTATAATTAGGTGACAGAGAGTGAACGAGAGGCAGAGAGAGAGAGAAAGGGGGGTAAATAGATAGAGCTATAATTAGGTGACAGAGAGTGAACGAGAGGCAGAGAGAGAGAGAAAGGGGGGTAAATAGATAGAGCTATAATTAGGTGACAGAGAGTGAACGAGAGGCAGAGAGAGAGAGAAAGGGGGGTAAATAGATAGAGCTATAATTAGGTGACAGAGAGTGAACGAGAGGCAGAGAGAGAGAGAAAGGGGGGTAAATAGATAGAGCTATAATTAGGTGACAGAGAGTGAACGAGAGGCAGAGAGAGAGAGAGAAAGGGGGGTAAATAGATAGAGCTATAATTAGGTGACAGAGAGTGAACGAGAGGCAGAGAGAGAGAGAAAGGGGGGTAAATAGATAGAGCTATAATTAGGTGACAGAGAGTGAACGAGAGGCAGAGAGAGAGAGAAAGGGGGGTAAATAGATAGAGCTATAATTAGGTGACAGAGAGTGAACGAGAGGCAGAGAGAGAGAGAAAGGGGGGTAAATAGATAGAGCTATAATTAGGTGACAGAGAGTGAACGAGAGGCAGAGAGAGAGAGAAAGAAAGAGCGGAGGACATTGGTATTTGGTGCATTGGAGAGAGAGAGAGAGAGAGTGAGAGCAAGCGAGAGAGAGCAAAGGAGAGAGATTAGCAACCAACCAATGAGAGCTTGGGGAGGGAGTGTAACATTTTGGCCAGTCGAAAGAGTGCAGGGGTAACGAATTGGCCACACATGCTCATCGTGGGTTAGTGATGGGGGTGGGGGAGAGAGCTTTTCACAAATGTTGAAACCCCTATGCATGATGTGACCTCAGACATGCAACAGGGGCCAATGGCTTAATGACTGTAGACACACACACGCAACAACCAATGAGCATGGTATCAGCTGTTGCTGCCCCTGAAACCACAGTCCTCTCTTAGGATTGAATACACACAGTAGCATATGTCTGCCCTGCTTGTGTGTATCTGTACGCCTAGCATGGCTAAGTATGTGCATTGCACATGGGTTTTCTACAAAAATGTGTGTCCATACATGCGTACATGAATACTATATGCATTTTGCTAAACACCCTTTACTTCGACACCGTTCAAAAGTTTGGGGTCACTTAGAAATGTTCTATTTTTGAAAGAAAAGCACTTTTTTTTCTCCATTAAAATAACATCAAATTGATCAGAAATACAGTGTAGACATTGTTAATGTTGTAAATGACTATTGTAGCTGGAAACGGCTGATTTTTTAATGGGATATCTACATAGGCATACAGAGGCCCATTATCAGCAACCATCACTCCTGTGTTCCAATGGCATGTTGTGTTAGCTAATCCAAGTTTATTCTTTTAAAAGGATAATTGATCATTAGAAAACCCTTTTGCAATTATGTTAGCACAGCTGAAAACTGTTGTGCTGATTAAAGAAGCAATAGAACTGGCCTTCTTTAGACTAGTTGAGTTTCTGGAGCATCAGCATTTGTGGGTTCGATTACAGACACAAAATGACCAGAAACAAAACACTTTCCTCTGAAACTCAGCAGTCTATTCTTGTTCTGAGAAATGAAGGCTATTCCATGCGAGAAATTGCCAAGAAAGTGAAGAAATCGTACAACACTGTGTACTACTCCCTTCATAGAGCAGCGCAAATTGGCTCTAACCAGAATTAAAAAAGGAGTGGGAGCCCCCGGTGAACAACTGAGCAAGAGGACAAGTGCATTAGAGTGTCTAGTTTGAGAAACAGACACCTCACAAGTCCTCAACTGGCAGCTTCATTAAATAGTACCCGCAAAACATCAGTCTCAACGTCAACAGTGAAGAGGCGACTCCGGGATGCTGGCCTTCTAGGCAGAGTTGCAAAGAAAAAGCCATATCTCAGACTGGCCAATAAAAATGTAAGATTAAGATGGCAAAAGATCACAGACACTGGACAGAGGAACTCTAGAAGGTCAGCATCCTGGATTTGCCTCTTCACTGTTGACGTTGAGACTGGTGTTTTGCAGGTACTATTTAATGAAGCTGTCAGTTGAGGACTTGTGAGGCGTCTGTTTCTGTGGTTTAAGTGTGCCTTGAATTCTTGAAATTGAATTTTTGAATTAAAAAAATGTGCTTATCTTTCAAAAACAAGGACATTTCTAAGTAACCCCAAACTTTTGAATGGTAGTGTATGTAAGGATGTCACTGTGAAGACAGATTAGCTGGCCACGTCACGAAAATGATGTGCACGCTTCAATGGGGCAGAACTCTGTGTGTTGTTGTGATTCTGAATGGCCAGATAGCTAGCAACAATGACACGAAGATGCATAGGTTGCTTTTTTCATTTTGATATTTTTGGTTTTGACTGACGTCACTGTCTATGTGTAACAGTATAACTTTAGACCGTCCCCTCGCCCATACCCGGGCGCGAACCAGGGACCCTCTGCACACATCAACAACAGTCACCCACGAAGCATCGTTACCCATTGCTCCACAAAAGCCACGGCCCTTGCAGAGCAAGGGGAACCACTACTTCAAGGTCTCAGAGCAAGTAACGTCACCGATTGAAATGCTATTTAGCGCGCACATCTAACTAAGCTAGCCGTTTCACATCCGTTACATATGCTAATATAGCTAAGATTCGCTAGCTAGCTAACCGACAACTGCAACAATGTATATGAGAGTCAGCAAGTGCTCATTGTGCAATGAGAAAAAAATGGAGACTAAATATAGTTATCAACAATCTAAACCAACCCTGTCTGTTTTTGCCCCATAGTTGCGCACGCATCGTTTTTCGTTTCTTAACAACCAACCCGTCTATGTAGATATGGGTCGGAGTATGTCGGCTATGAGCTTGTGTGTATATAGTAGGCCTGGGTAGTCTCCAGCCAGCAGTCCAAGCTAGCCTCATTAACAGTGGTCTCTAGCAGGGAGCTGTGCTCGTTGCACTCTGAATGTGGTGACTGGGAGAGAGATAGGGTTTCAGCCCTGATGCCATTCTCAGCTGTGAATGATCCTATAACCATATGTTAGCTAGCTAGCTAGCTCCCTCCCAAACACATACACCGAGGCTCATATAACCAAACATACATGGGCCAGCTTTTTCAACAATGTGTCTGCTTACGTACGGTAGGCTACTCCCAGATACCGCACATGTGCAGTATGTCTAAGCATGTGTGAGTATAACAGCACACACCGACACACAAAAAGATGCAAGCATACACAGGCATAAGGGCATACATGAACGGATGCATGCAAGCACACACGCACACACACACAAACACAGGCCTTCAAAAACACACTGCCTTGAAAACCTGGACATGGACCCAGAAATTGAAACTTATGTCTGGGTGTCTCACAAAAGCATGGCAAAATGAAAATATGTTGTGTAATTATTTCCCTTAGTGTTGTTTTCCAGGTGGAGACATTCAAAGCCCCTCTCCTTTCCTACTCTCTTGCCTCGTTCCTCCATCCTTCCCTTCTCCCAGAGTCCCTCCACCTCCAAAAGCACAAGTAAGAGGATTTCAACACCCACCATCTCAGATTGTTCTGTAATTGTTTCTGTTGTAGGTGACAGATACGATTAGCATTCCTGAAACATTATTTTGTTGAAAATAATTTGATCTCTAAGCAACGTAATTTTATTTTATAGGTTTCAGATAACATTAAATAAATATAGTACCCAATATCTGATTTAGACCAAACCTCTTCCTACAAATGAGTAGTACATGAGGAATCCCCAAAATACATGAGGAATCCCAAATGGTCAAAAGCCAACCACAGACTCCCCACATCCCATGCCAATCCCACCCCAACAACCAGTTCTCTATGTTCAACAAATAATATGAAGCTGTGGCTTGGAGTGTTGCTTCTCCATACTATGTAATGTATTCCATGTGAATCTGGTGATGTGTTTTTTCCCTGTTCATTGAAATTAGTTACTGATGTTGCTTACATTATTTACCATAAAGTAGTGTGAAAGTAACAGGTTTTGAACACTCGATGCAGCTGTTCTTGCTATACTGCCACACTCTTTTATCAATTTTGCTGGTCTCTTGTGTTAATTAAACAGATCACAATATTGGTAGGAAGACATTTGGTCCAAATTGGATGTTGGGTACTATATTTACTGAATATTATCTGAATCCTATAATTAAAATGACAAAATTTGGGTGCAATCAATTAGCTTCATTTCTCAGAATAAAATGACATTTCAACAAAATAATGTTTCAGGAATACCAACTACAGAAACAATTTTAGAACAATCTGAGCTGATGGTTATCATTTCTTGCTGAAATGACATGCTAATGACACCCCCGCCAGTTCACCTTAGTTCAGGAGAAGTTCGTATTTCGAGCATATGTGCAGAGACTGCCACTATGGCGCTATTTGTTGGGAGCATCTGACAAAATGGAGCGCCCGTGGGTTGAGAGAGCTGTGAAGCAGCAGCATAAAAAACACATTGCCCTGTCACCGCAACCCCCACACACACACACACACATACACACACACACACGCACATACGGGGTGGATGCAATTACAGAGAGCTCTGACTGGAGGAGCTCAAGATAAACTCTGTCAGTTTTTTTGTGGTGAAAAAGTCCCGCCTTTCATCTTTGAGTTGCTCCCTACTATTTGAGAGTTTGAGTTGGTGATATACTCCGTGACATGAAACTCATAAGGGTGGGAGGAGATGGGTGTATGGAAGAGGATGATGAGACAATGTGAGGAAATTGAACACGACTGTAAAAAAAATATAAAAAAAATCTTTATAGGTAATTGGAAGCCCATTGCTTTTACAGTGGACGACAGTGACCTCTTGGTTTGAGATTGAGGGAAGAAGAGAATGTTTGCTGTGTACTTTACAGATGGACCCTAGTCCTATTGGAAGTATGGCTCAGTGTGTATGGACTTGATGAAACGTCTAATTCAAATAGACAATGTCCTGCTGTAGCTAAAAGTAAATATTCACAAAGGTAAAGTCAATGTGTATCTATCTAAAAATATCTATGATGTATAATCGTGGCACAATCACCATCACGTACACCAGGGCTTAGTGGCAACACAAATCGTCCAGGTGTTCCCAGTTGACACGTGGTGATAAAACTATACAGGCATGACTAATACACAGACCTTTGCAGAGGAGAATAGGGGTTAGCCTGCCCAGATGGAGGCCCTCATTAACACCTAGCCTAACGACATTCTGTTTCCTCTCAGAGAAAAGAAATCCAGGAAATCCTTTGGTAACTATGTTGGCGCCCGACGTGGTTCTCTCCAGAGTTCTAGGCCTTGAAATAGATTAGAGACAGCCATTTGCTCTCAGCTCTTTCAAAAAACACGTCAAGAACTGATAGAGGAAGACGGAGCTACAGAGAGTGTGAAGAAAGGTGTCACATTGTCGTAAGGGTCTGCTCGTTCATCACTGGCCCCATCCCGAGGAATCGTCGCAGAGTGAATAGTCCTTGATAGAACCAGATTGATGTCGTCGCAATTTACTTGACAGCAAGTTGATTGTGTCACCAGCCTTCTTAAGCGCCCTCTTTCATCCTGCCAATCCATCCAATCCACACAAGGGGCCTCATCTTTCAAAGGCCCCTCTGAATGCGATAAGCAAGGGAGATCAGAGTGAGGTATGTTGGAGGTGAATGGAGAGGAGAGGGGGATGGGATGGAGGATAAATCTAAAGGCTAGTTAAAGAGGTTGCTGGGCGTTTCCATTCAAGGAAGGCCCAAAAATACTTTGGGCATTTTAGATTGTTATGGTAATTCTCACATAAAATCTTAATTGAGAGGAAGGATATTTTATATGCTTTTACATTTGTAACACACTATTTTGAGAACATTTTAGGCCAATTTTAGGCCCTTTTTAGACTTACATGCCTCTTGTAAGACTCTATGATCCTTGAAATGTACATGAACACAGACAACATCTTGGTGTCATGATACAACTTTTTCTTCTTCTTCTCCAGAACCTTGATATACTCCTTATTTTAGAACAGCCATAAAGAAGTATCCTATATTGACACCAAGATGTTGACTGTATCATGTGCGGTTCATGAATTACTGAACCAGTTCATAAAGTTAGCCTTCAGGTCATTAAGCCCTTTTGTGAGTCAAGCTCCACTGTTTGCCTATTGGCCGCTCTATTGACTTGCCTGTACATAGCTCAAACTGTTTTCGCACTAATTTAATAGTGCAGGTCGCTCGTTCCCAGCAGTAGCCACAGTTACCAGCCCTGAAGAGGTAGCAATGCTAACAGACAACATGATCCTCATGCGCTTTGTTATCCCATTTAGGCAAATGAAATCAATCTCAGTGCTCTTCTCAAAGTACTCTCAGTGTTGCTGTCTGGGCCAAATGGGTCAAACGAATGTATTTTCATCAAATGTTTAGGATTAAGATGACAAATGGGGTAAAACAGATAGATTTACGTCCATTGTTTAGGATTAAAGGGTATTTCTAGTAGGTGGAGGGATTATGTTTGCTACAGGTTTATATGATTGCTTGGGAAAAGAGATTAATGATGTCATCAGTGGAGGATTCAGCTCATTACCGTGGCGACTCTGATGTATGTAATCCAGCATTCCACTAATGAAATCATAATTATTTTGCTTGTTTTTAATTACTATGACAAAACGCCACAGCCACAATAGCAATACAGATGCAATAGACTTAGTAAAGCATGACTGTACTCCATGACAATGCCCATTCAATATCCAGGTCCACATGATCATAAATCAATTATAATATATTAAGGAGAAGACAGGGGGTTGATAAAACTACTAAAACTATATGCTCTCTCTCTAATGCATTGTCAACGCGTTTCCCATTGTGGAGAAAAGTTTTATGGAGAAATAGAAATGAAATAGGAGAGAATATGAGATATGGAGAGAGAGAGAGAGAGAGAGAGAGAGAAAGAGAGGACATGAGCCAGGTTTGCGGGTGGTTGTGAAAGAGGAGCACAGTGAGATGCCAGGTCTGGAGATGATGTCCTCGTGGCCCATGGGGTGAGCTAGCTAGCTAGCGATAGCAGAGGGGGTTAGAGTTCATTTGAATGTCTGAATGTCCCCCATTGTTTAGGTGCCTGCCTGCTCACAGATGTGCTTCAAACGACGACGGGGGGGAAGGAAGGAACGTCACGCTCTGCGACGCTATCTCTACATCTCCACCCGCATCTGCTGCTACCAACCAACATCTCTCTAACCTCCCTCACCCCCCCCCCATCCATCCCACATTTGTCATGTGTGCCATATAGCCTTGACGTAGTTGGAAGGAACAAAGCATGAGACAAAAGTTCCTTGCGGATCCAAAAATGTACTCCCCCCCACTTGTATCCTCACTGCACGCACAAGTATGCACACAGAGACACGCATACACACACGCATACGCACATACCCCACACATACAAACACTAACTTTCCCCCTTGCCCACATGCATTATTTATGAGCATCAATTCCCCTTACCTTTGATCCCTAACCTGTGTTTTTAACAGTTCATCCACTCTATCCCATAATAGGTGACTTATTGTGTCCCAGGCTGTGGACACAGGTGACATGGACCGATGGACTGAGCTGTCGATAGATGTCGGTTGTGTCCCAATCAGGCACCCTGTTCTCGTGACTTTCGACCAGGGCCCATATAGGGAAGAGGGTGCCATTTGGGGACACCGCCATTGTGTTGTCAGAACCAGAAGGCCTTGTCATCCCGGTCACTCATCTGCTTTGACCGGGACTGAGTGACCGAGTACCAATGACGAGCTCTATCTGTTTGAGCAGCTCTGATGAACCAAGAGGATATGAAACAGGCTTTTAGCTGCTCTCCGGATAATTGGAGACTATTGCATCTGTAATGTTATGCCAATGTGAAGGGTCTTAAAGTATGTCGAAACAAAGTTAGCACCATTTTGTACAAGTCACATGTTCTGTCTCATCATAAACACACATGTGTTTGAACTGCACTAAAGGCTGTGAATTTAGTCCCAGAGTTTCTTCCTTGTCGGATCACGGTCTACGAAAAAACTCTTGACCCTACTTTATTTAATGTATACACAATATACAGACAGTGTACATTAAGATGGAGGTTTTCATTATTGGTGACATGATGTATACTCTGGCCACTGTGACTTTTAACCCAGTCATTCATTGTATCTCATATGGAGAGCACAGTTGTTCGCCTTACATGTGTTGGCCTCTGGAGGGGATTAGCTGTACAATAACAAACTCTCAGTTGGGTGTGTGTGCGTTCGCACGCACGTGCGCTCACACACACACACACACACACGTCACTCACTTCCTGCCTATTCTACCGAGCACAATGTAAAAGACAGAGAGTTCTACCACCTGCTCCTGTTCACTCTCAATCATGACCGTAACCTCCATCCTGTCCCGGTCATCCTCCAGTCACATTACTATTCGATATGATGTAAAAAAGAGCGCATGACTCCTTGAGCTTGGTTGGTACCAATGCAAACAACAACAGGAATGTCCCCCTCTAACCAATCCATACACACACGATGCAAGCACACACAAACATGAGGGCACACACGTGTGTGCAGGTATACAGTGAGGGAAAAAGGTGTTTGATCCCCTGCTGATTTTGTACATTTGCCCACTGACAAAGAAATGATCCGTCTATAATTTTAATGGTAGGTTTATTTGAACAGTGAGAGACAGAATAACAACAAAAAAATCCAGAAAAACGCATGTCAAAAATGTTATAAATTGATTTGCATTTTAATTAGGGAAATAAGTATTTGACCCCTCTGCAAAACATGACTTAGTACTTGGTGGCAAAACCCTTGTTGGCAATCACAGAGGTCATACGTTTCTCGTAGTTGGCCACCAGGTTTGCACACATCTCAGGAGGGATTTTGTCCCTGTTTTGGGTCATTGTCATGCTGGAATACCCATCCACGACCCACTTTCAATGCCCTGGCTGAGGGAAGGAGGTTCTCACCCAAGATTTGACGGTACATGGCCCCATCCATCGTCCTTTTGATGCGGTGAAGTTGTCCTGTCCCCTTAGCAGAAACACCCCCAAAGCATAATGTTTCCACCTCCATGTTTGACGGTGGGGATGGTGCTCTTGGGGTCATAGGCAGCATTCCTCCTCCTCTTCCAAACACGGCGAGTTGAATTGATGCCAAAGAGCTCCATTTTGGTCTCATCTGACCACAACACTTTCACTCAGTTGTCTGAATCATTCAGATGTTCATTGGCAAACTTCAGACGGGCATGTATATGTGCTTTCTTGAGCAGGGGGACCTTGCGGGTGCTGCAGGATTTCAGTCCTTCACGGCGCAGTGTGTCACCAATTGTTTTCTTGGTGACTATGGTCCCAGTTGCCTTGAGATCATTGACAAGATCCTCCCGTGTAGTTCTGGGTTGATTCCTCACCGTTCTCATGATCATTGCAACTCCACAAGGTGAGATCTTGCATAGAGCCCCAGACCGAGGGAGATTATTTTGTGTTTCTTCCATTTGCGAATAATCTCACCAACTGTTGTCACCTTCTCACCAAGCTGCTTGGCGATGGTCTTGTAGCCCATTCCAGCCTTGTGTAGGTCTACAATCTTGTCCCTTACATCCTTGGAGAGCTCTTTGGTCTTGGCCATGGTGGAGAGTTTGGAATCTGATTGATTGATTGCTTCTGTGGACAGGTGTCTTTTATAAAGGTAACAAACTGAGATTAGGAGCACTCCCTTTAAGAGTGTGCCCCTAATCTCAACTCGTTACCTGTATAAAAGACACCTGGGAGCCAGAAATCTTTCTGATTGAGAGGGGGTCAAATACTTATTTCCCTCATTAAAATGCAAATCAATTGATAACATTTTTGACATGCGTTTTTCTGGATTTTTGTTGTTGTTATTCAAATAAACCCACCATTAAAATTATAGACTGATAATTTCTTTATCAGTGTGCAAACATACAAAATCAGCAGGGGATCAAATACCCCCCCCCCCCCCACTGTACACACACATACGCCACACACACACAAACACACGCGGGCACACACACCATATATGTACTTACACAAACAAAGGCATAACAGCCCCACCTGTCCTGCTCTGTCACGTTCACCCTCTACCTAGTCTGGCAAGGTATCTCCACGCATCAACCACAGACAGTCATGTCCCTGTAAACCATGCAGTCATGTCCCTGTAAACCATGTAGTCATGTCCCTGTAAACCATGTAGTCATGTCCCTGTAAACCATGTAGTCATGGCCCTGTAAACCATGCAGTCATGTCCCTGTAAACCATGTAGTCATGTCCCTGTAAACCATGTAGTCATGTCCCTGTAAACCATGTAGTCATGTCCCTGTAAACCATGTAGTCATGTCCCTGTAAACCATGTAGTCATGTCCCTGTAAACCATGTAGTCATGTCCCTGTAAACTGAAGACTAATGCTATTTTAACCATCAAGCTATTACTCGTGTGGTCAGGGTGGCCACGTGCGTAGGGAGTTGATGAAAGGATGAGTGAGGGCATGCTAAGCAGCGACTACGCTCTTGAAAAGACAAGGAAATGAACAAGAATCTGCCACGTAATCAGCTTAGTCAGGGACCTGCCGTTACACAGTGTGCTTTTGAGGGCCTTTCATTTAGAACAAGTGATACCTCAACAAGAACACTGCTGCTGGAATGAAATGGACCCTGGTATAATCACGGCAGGCACAACTGTGGCAGTGGGTGAGAACAGATCTGCGTGTGTGTGTGTGTGTGTGTGTTGTGCTGTGCCTGTGCATTTGTATGTCTCCCTCACTGTACATCTGAGACATTCATGTCAAATCCAAGTGTATTGGTCGCGTTCACAGATTTGCAGATGTTATCACAAGTGCAGCAAAAATACTTGTGTTTCCTGCTCCAACAGTGCAGTAATACCAAGCAATGGAGAAGAAAAACTACACACATAATCCGGAAAAACAAACAAATTAAGTTATATAGGATGAGCCATGACCAGAACACAGTATATACATACATTGACTGTACAAAATATTAGGAACACCTTCCTAATACTGAGTTGAACCCACTTTTGGCCTGAGAATAGACTCAATTCGTCTGGGCATGAAATGTAAGGTGTCGAAAGCGTTCCACAAGGATGTTGTGTCAAGTTGGCTGGATGTTCTTTGGGTGGTGGACCATTCTTGATACATACGGGAGACTGGTGAGCGTGAAAAACCCAGCCGCGTTGCAGTTCTTGACACACTTTATTACTTTTCTCTGGCAAATGTCCACGTCCACATGTCTAATCAAGCTGAAGTGAGTCTCTGCTTTACTCTGAGGAAGTATCTATGGACTGAGTCACTGAGTGACCCACTTACTCTCAGGAGTGCACCTCCATAATGATGAGCAGCAAGTTGCATGCTAGCAGCTAATGAATATGAAACTGTGTTATAATTTAAACTGATCTAACAGATAATCTGTAGTGATATACATCTGAAGACTGTTGTAATGAATAGTAGAAAAGTCAATTGTCTCAAGGTTTAAAAATCCTTCTTTTACCTGTCTCCTCTCCGTCATCTACAATGATTGAAGTGGATTTAACAAGTTACATCAAGAAGGGATCATAGCTTTAACCTCGATTCACCTGGTCAGTCTATGTCATGGAATGTTTTGTATACTCAGTGTATAAAGTGGCTCACTTCTTCCCTGTAGGCTGTCTCATCGTTGATGGTAATCAGGTTTACCGCTGTTGTGTCATCAGCAAAATTGATGATTGAGTTGGAGACGTGCATGGCCACACAGTCAAGGGTGAACATGGATTACAGGAGGGGCTGAGCACACATTTTACCTTTGCTTTCTTGGGTACAGAAACAATGGTGGACATGTTGAAGCAAGTGGGGACAACAGACTGGGATATGGACTGGATAATGGTGCCGAAGGAGATGGCGGCCATTTTACGACCCCGTAACCAATTGTGCTATTTTGTATGTTTTTGTTGCGTTATTTGTAACTTATTTTGTACATAATGTTTCTGCCATGGTGTCTTACGACTGAAAGAGCTTCTTGATATCAGGGCAGCAATTACTCACCCAGTACTGGAGAAAATCTTCTTCAATGAGTCGGACGGGACAGAAAAACTGTAATATCTTGTGTTTCACAGAGTCGAGGCTGAACGACGACATGATTAACTTACATACAACTGGTATGTTTTAAGCTTTTTCGGCAGGATAGAACTGCGGCCTCTGGTAAGATAAGGGGCTGCTGCCTCTACATATTTGTAAACAGCAGCTGGTGCACCAAATCTAAGTAAGTCTCGAGGTTTTGCTCACCTGAGGTAGAGTAGCTCATGATAAGCTGTATTTACCAAGAGAGTTTACATCTATATTTTTAGTATATAGTTGTCTATATACCACCACAGACAAATGCTGGCACTCAATTATACGGCCATAAGCAAACAGGAAAACGCTCATCCAGAGGCGGCGTTCCTAGTGGCCAGGGACGTTAATGCAGGGAAACTCAAATCAGTTTTACCTCATTTCTATCAGCATGTTATTCCCTCCGCAAGGCAATCAAACAAGCTAAGCATCAGTATAGAGACAAAGTAGAGTCGCAATTCAACAGCTCAGACACGAGAGGTATGTGGCAGGGTCTACAAAAATCACGGACTGTAAAAGGAAAACCAGCCCCGTCGTGGACCAGGATGTCTTGCTCCCAGACAGAGTAAACAACTTCTTTGCTCGCTTTGAGGACAATACAGTGCCACTGACATGGCCCGCTACCAAAACCTGCGGGCTCTCCTTCACTGCAGTTGACGTGAGCAAAACATTTAAACGTGTCAACCCTCGCAAGGCTGCAGGCCCAGACGCGTCCTCAGAGCATACGCAGACCAGCTGGCTGGTGTTGTCACGCTCGTCATAATGATTGGACCAAGGCGCAGCATGCGTAGAGTTCCACATATTTTAATTAACCGAAACTCACCAAACAAAACAAACATAACAAACTAAACGTGAAGCTAATGGTGTGCACACAGGCAACTATCTGTAGACAAGATCCCACAAAGCACAATGAGGAAATGGCTACGTAACGATAAACAGCTGTCTCTGATTGGGAACCATACCAGGCCAACATAAATCATTAATCACCTAGATGATCCACCCTAGTCACTATCACACCCCAACCAACATAGAGATTAAACAGCTCTCTATGGTCAGGGCGTGACAGGTGTGTTTACGGACATATTCAATCAATCCTTATCCCAGTCATGCTTCAAGAGGGCCACCATTGTTCCTGTTCCCAAGAAAGCTAAGGTAACTGAGCTAAATGACTACCACCTGTAGCACTCACTTCCATCATCATGAAGTGCTTTGAGAGACTAGTCAAGGACCATATCACCTCCACCCTATCTGACACCCTAGACCCACTGCTTACCACCCCAATAGGTCCACAGACGATGCAATCACACTGCACACTGCCCTAACCCATCTGGACAAGAGGAATACCTACGTGAGAATGCTGTTCATCGACTACAGCTCAGCATTCAACACCATAGTACCCTCCAAACTTGTCATCAAGCTCGAGACCCTGGGTCTCGACCCCATCCCTGTGCAACTGGGTCCTGGACTTCCTGACCCCGCTGATCCTCAACACTGGGGCCCCACAGGGGTGCGTTCTCAGCCCTCTCCTGTACTCCCTGATCACCCACGACTGCGTGGCCTCCAACTCAATCATCAAGTTTGCAGACGACACTACAGTGGTAGGCTTGATTACCAACAACGACGAGACGGCCTACAGGGAGGAGGTGAGAGCCCTTGGAGTGTGGTGTCAGGAAAATAACCTCACACTCAATGCCAACAAAACAAAGGAGATGATTGTGGACTTCAGGAAACAGCAGAGGGAGCACCCCCCTGTTCACATCAACGGAACAGTAGTGGAGAGGGTAGAAGAGTTCCTTGGCGTACACATCACGGACAAATGGTCCAACATAGCAGCTCCTCTTCAACCTCGGGAGGCTGAAGAAATTTGGCTTGTCACCAAAAACACCTACACAACCCGATGTCACAGGAAGGCCAAAAAGATCATCAAGGACAACAACCACCCGAGCCACTGCCTCCGCTATCATCCAGAAGGCGAGGTCAGCACAGGTGCATCAAAGTAGGGACCGAGAGACTGAAAAACAGCTTCTATCTCAAGGCCATCGACTGTTAATAAAACAGACATCACTAACATTGAGTGGAAAAATGTATGTAATAAATGTATCCCTAGCCACTTTAAACAATGCCACTTTTATATGTTTACATACCCTACATTACTCATCTCATATGTATATACTGTACTCTATACCATCCACATTCATATATTTTTTATGTACATATTCTTATTCATTCCTTTACACTTGTGTGTATAAGGTAAATGTTGTGAAATTGTTAGGTTAGATTACTCATTGGATATTACTGCATTGTCGGAACTAGAAGCACAAGCATTTCGTTACACTCGGATAAACATCTGCTAAACATGTGTATGTGACAAATTCATTTGATTTGATTTTGATTTGGGGTGAAATCAGAAACTTTCTGTCCAAAAATGATGCAGAAAAATTAATCCATGCTTTTGTTACTTCTAGGTTAGACTACTGCAATGCTCTATTTTCCGGCTACCCGGATAAAGCACTAAATAAACTTCAGTTAGTGCTAAATACGGCTGCTAGAATCCTGACTAGAACCAAAAATTTTGATCATATTACTCCAGTGCTAGCCTCTCTACACTGGCTTCCTGTCAAAGCAAGGGCTGATTTCAAGGTTTTACTGCTAACCTACAAAGCATTACATGGGCTTGCTCCTACCTATCTCTCTGATTTGGTCCTGCCGTACATACCTACACGTACGCTACGGTCACAAGACGCAGGCCTCCTAATTGTCCCTAGAATTTCTAAGAAAACAGCTGGAGGCAGGGCTTTCTCCTATAGAGCTCCATTTTTATGGAACGGTCTGCCTACCCATGTCAGAGACGCAAACTCGGTCTCAACCTTTAAGTCTTTACTGAAGACTCATCTCTTCAGTGGGTCATATGATTGAGTGTAGTCTGGCCCAGGAGTGGGAAGGTGAACGGAAAGGCTCTGGAGCAACGAACCGCCCTTGCTGTCTCTGCCTGGCCTGTTCCACTCTTTCCACCGGGATTCTCTGCCTCTAACCCTATTACAGGGGCTGAGTCACTGGCTTGCTGGGGCTCTCTCATGCCATCCCTGGGGGGGTGCGTCACCTGAGTGGGTTGATTCACTGTTGTGGTCATCCTGTCTGGGTTGGCGCCCCCCCCTTGGGTTGTGCCGTGGCGGAGATCTTTGTGGGCTATATTCAGCCTTGTCTCAGGATGGTAAGTTGGTGGTTGAAGATATCCCTCTAGTGGTGTGGGGGCTGTGCTTTGGCAAAGTGGGTGGGGTTATATCCTTCCTGTTTGGCCCTGTCCGGGGGTGTCCTCGGATGGGGCCACAGTGTCTCCTGACCCCTCCTGTCTCAGCCTCCAGTATTTATGCTGCAGTAGTTTATGTGTCGGGGGGCTGGGGTCAGTTTGTTATATCTGGAGTACTTCTCCTGTCCTATTCGGTGTCCTGTGTGAATCTAAGTGTGCGTTCTCTAATTCTCTCCTTCTCTCTTTCGGAGGACCTGAGCCCTAGGACCATGCCCCAGATCTACCTGACATGATGACTCCTTGCTGTCCCCAGTCCACCTGGCCATGCTGCTGTTCCAGTTTCAACTGACCTGAGCCCTAGGACCATGCCCCAGGACTACCTGACATGATGACTCCTTGCTGTCCCCAGTCCACCTGGCCATGCTGCTGCTCCAGTTTCAACTTCCACCTGACTGTGCTGCTGCTCCAGTTTCAACTGTTCTGCCTTATTATTATTCGACCATGCTGATCATTTATGAACATTTGAACATCTTGGCCATGTTCTGTTATAATCTCCACCCGGCACAGCCAGAAGAGGACTGGCCACCCCACATAGCCTGGTTCCTCTCTAGGTTTCTTCCTAGGTATTGGCCTTTCTAGGGAGTTTTTCCTAGCCACCGTGCTTCTACACCTGCATTGCTTGCTGTTTGGGGTTTTAGGCTGGGTTTCTGTACAGCACTTTGAGATATCAGCTGATGTACGAAGGGCTATATAAATAAATTTGATTTGATTTGATTTGAAATGTGCAACCAGAGGGACAAAACTCGAGACCACCTTTAGTCCACACACAGAGATGCGTACAAAGCTCTCCCTCGCCCTACATTTGGCAAATCTGACCATAATTCTATCCTCCTGATTCCTGCTTACCAGCAACAACTAAAACAGGAAGCAACAGTGACTTGGTCAATGAGAAAGTGGTCAGATGAAGCAGATGCTAAGCTACAGGACTGTTTCGCTAGCACAGACTGGAATATGTTCCGGGATCATTTCGATGACAATGAGGAGTACACCACATCAGCCACTGGCTTCATCAATAAGTGCATCGATGATGTCGTCCCCACAGTGACCGTATGTACATATGCGAACCATAAGCTATGGATTACAGGCAACATCCACACTGAGCTAAAGGGTAGAGCTGCCGCTTTCAAGGAGCGGGACTCCAACCCGGAAGCTACGCCCTCCGACGAATCATCAGACAGGCAAAGCATCAATACAGGACTAAGATTGAATCGTACTACACCGGCTTCGACACTCGTCAGATGTGGCAGTGCTTGCAAACTATTACAGACTACAAAGGGAAGCACAGCCACGAGCTGCCCAGTGACACAAACCTACCAGATGAGCTACATTACTTCTATGCTCGCTTCGAGGCAAGTAACACTGAAACATGCATGAGACCACCAGCTATTCCTGACGACTCTGTGATCATGCTCTCCGAAGCCGATGTGAGTAAGACCTTTAAACAGGTCAAGATTCACAAGGCCGCAGGGCCAGATGGATTACCAGGATGTAAACTCTGAGCATGCGCTGACCAACTGGCAAGTGTCTTCACTGACATTTCCAACCTGTCCCTGACTGAGTCTGTAATACCAACATGTTTTAAGCAGATCACCATAGTCCCTGTGCCCAAGAAGACTAAGGTAACCTGCCTAAATGACTACAGACCTGTAGCACTCACATCTGTAGCCATAAAGTGCTTTGAAAGGCTGGTCATGGCTCACATCAACACCATTATTCCAGAAACCATAGACCCACTCCAATTTGCATACTGCCCTTTCCCACCTGGACAAAAGGAACACCTATGTGAGAATGATATTCATTGACTACAGCATTCAACACCATAGTGCCATCAAAGCTCATCACCAAGCTAAGGACCCTGGGACTTGACACCTTCCTCTGCAACTGGATCCTGGACTTCCTGACGGGCCGTCTCCAGCTGGTAAGGGTAGACAACAACACATCCCCCACGCTGATCCTCAACATGGGGGCCTCTCAGGGGTGCGTGCTCAGTCCCCTCCTGTACTCCCTGTTCACTCATGACTGCATGGCCAGGCACGACTCCAACACCATCATCAAGTTTGCCGATGACACAACAGTGCTGATCAGGCCTGATCACCGACCGCAATGAGACAGCCTATAGGGAGGAGGTCAGAGACCTGGTCGTGTGGTGCCAGGACAACAACCTATCCCTCAACATGATCAAGACAAAGTAGATGATTGTGGACTACAGGAAAAGGAGGACCGAGCACGTCCCCGTTGTCATCGACGGGGCAGTAGTGGAACAGGTTGAGAGCCTCACATTTTTTGGTGTCCATATCACCAACAAACTATCATAGTCCAAACACACTAAGACAGCCGTGAAGAGGGCATGACAAAGCCTACTCCCCTCCCCCGAAGGAGACTGAAAAGATTTGGCATGGGTCCTCAGATCCTCAAAAGGTTCTACAGCTGCACCATCGAGAGCATTGGTTGGATGGTTGCATCACTGCCTGGTATGGCAACTGCTCGGCCTCCGACCGCAAGGCACTACAGAGGGTAGTGTGTACGGCCCAGTACATTGACTCTGTCCAAGCTTCCTGCCATCCAGGAACTCTATACCAGGCGGTGGCAGAGGAAGACTGTTCTCTCTGCTACTGCACGGCAAACGGTACCGGAGCGCCAAGTCTAGGTCCAAGAGGCTTCTAAACAGCTTCTACCCCCAAGCCATAAGACTCCTGAACAGCTAATCAAAGGTCTACCCAGACCCATATTTTACGCTGCTGCTACTCTCTGTTTATAATCTATGCATAGTCACTTTAACTCTACCCATATGTACATATTAGCTCAATTACCCCAACTATCCAGTGCCCCTTCACATTGACTCTGTACTGGTACCCCTTGTATATCGCCTCGCTCGTTATTTTACTGCTGCTGTTTAGTTATTTGTTACTTTTCTATTTTTTTTGTTTTGTTAACTTCTTAAAGCATTGTTGGTTGAGGGCTTGTAAGTAAGCATTTCACTGTAAGGTCTACACCTGTTGTATTCGACGTATGTGACAAATGCAATTTGATTTGATTTGATTTGAAAAGGTTAAATATATCCTCTTCCAATACATACACTGGGGAACGTAGCATCACTGCAAAGACCGAACAGATGGTCATTTGGTATTGAATGATGCTAACAGGATGCTAACTTGAGTCCTGTGAAGTCGATTGAAAACACTTCTCAGATTGAGGGATCTCTTTAACTCTTTTCCAGCCTTTCTTGATCCAGCACAAGGTCAATGACCAGTTGCCATCACAGAGTACACACAGTTCAGCCCAGAAACCGCCCACTCTCAAACAGACACAACAAATATGAACTCAAGTAAACCAAAAGCGGAGGTGTACATTGCGACACATCCCCCGAGATTTTGTAACACAGAGCGTCCACTCTGAAATGTCCCTGGTACTCTGTGGACAAAATACACCACCCCCCCCCTCCAGCGATGACAGGCTTCATTAGTCCTGTACTTTTCCATTTTCCCAAAGTGCTTTCTCTCCCATCCCTCTTCATTAGAAAGCATCTCTGAGTGACATAACACATGTCACAAATATCCTCCTCCCTCCTCCTGACCCACAGCAATGATTAAAAAAGGCTGAAAAGGGAATAGGATAGGATTTGCGCCCTCTGAGCTGGTGTGTGCGTGTTTGTGTGTGTGTGTGTGTGTGTGTTGTGCTATGCCTGTGCGTTTGAAAAATAAGTCAAAATAGAAACCAACCTGGGACATTGTGTGTGTGTGTGTGTGTGTGTGTGTGTGTGTGTGTGTGTGTGGGTGTGTGTGTGTGTGTGCGTGGGTGTGTGTGTGTGTGTGTTTCTGCAGAAGAGTATGACAGATATTCTCTCTCTCTCAAACTCACACACACACATTCCCCAGCATAACTAAAGTACATGAGTTGTGAGTTGACGTGAAAATCTCTAATATATTTTAGTTCAAATTTTCCTCTCCTGGAAAGTAACAAAGTGAGCTATAGTACATAGTACGTCATTATTATGGTGTACTGGAGGACGAAGATGTCTCTGAGGCCTGATCTAACATCATTTATGCATCTTCCAGATGGCCAGAGTATGTAGATACATATTGGAAACTGATCCTACATGTGCCGTTATGGGAAACCTGTACTTTAAAATATCCAAGACAGAACCGCAGATTCATCCTTGGTCCCCGTTGAGCGTATTACAAAACCTGAGTGCTTTATTAGGGCTGTTGCAGTGAGCAGCCCAGACAAAGAGGAGTGTTTTATAAATGGTGGCACACCCATCTATGGCAAACAAATGTTCCATTCATTCCCTCAGTCAGTGTATGTCCTCCAACAATAGACTTGTACCACCAGTCCACCTATGAGATTCAACAATTGGCAGACATTTTAGAGAAGTAGAGTCTACAATGGTACTCCCTGCTGGTTTATGCCCACTGATGGTGGGAAAGGTAAAGTTGTATCACGGAGGGCCAAGCAATTACGATCAATATTTAATCTAAGATACATACATGTACGTACTTCACTTGTATAACTTGGCTGGAATGGTGATGTTACTTCATACAATGTACTTTCTCTCTAAGCTATTGAGACGCAGCAATCTGTTCTCTATATAAGCCTTTAATAAAGATACTTATTGGTGTCTTTAGGTCCATTTTGAATTGGCAGAGATAACAGGAATCTTGTTTCACCCAGATGAAATCATGGATCTCTGCCAAATGACCAGCTGTTTCTCCACCCTTTCTCAATTTCCTTGAAATAGTGTGTTATGAAAGTAGTAGGGTGAGGGCAGCAAGGGTAACCTAGCAACAAGACAGACAGACAGACAGACTGTCCTAAGGACTTAGTGGTGTCATCTAGAGGCTACTGACCAATGGTGAGAGTGGGGAGAAATTAAGAGAAAAAGAGAGAGAAAAGAGGGTGAGAGAGGGAGGAGCAGAGGTGGATTGGCCAGATGGGCTGAACCATTTTTTATTTGGGTGGGCTGGTCGAAATTGTCACATCATCACCAACACTAAACCAGTGCACCGTATGTGAAAACAGTGTGTTGCTATGATCTGTTGTTAAAAATATAAGGATAAAGGTCCTAAAAAATGCAGGGTAGGATTAAACCTGCAACGAGTTTCTAGCCAGAGAGAGGGTATTTTCTTGCTCCCCATGTCATTTAAATATCATCAGGTAGAACTTTTAAACTTTATACGTTTTTCTACAAAACATAGAATTGTACCATTTTGACATATGTTGACACTGGTATTGTGCTGGAGATAATGAAAATGAGGTTGAAAAGTGTTTTAATTGCCCTATAAGTAGACAGAGAGACAGAGAGACAGAGAGACAGAGAGACAGACAGACAGACAGACAGACAGACAGAACAAGAAGAAGCATAGCAGCAGCAGAGAAGATGCTGAGACAGATAGACAGCACAACAGGGTGACAAACAAAGTGTCTAGAGCAGAGGACACAGTTATAGTGGTGAGTTGTATCTCCAGTGGTGTGTTTACATGTTGTACTTGTTTAAAACATGAGCTAGTTCAAAAAGTTACTGGTACAGAAATTGTTGAGAAACTCTATAATGTATTGCCAATGTTATTGTGTCAGTACTTCTACCTGTGTCTCAGTACAGCTAGAAAAAAGGGTTCCAAAAGGGTTCTTCAGTTGTCCCCAGTTTTGGTTTCAGTTAGAACCCTTTGGAGGTGAGTTGGTAGCATGCACAGTGACGTGGATAAAATTCCACGGTCGAATACTTGTCCCAGTCTGCCCCTGGAGAGGAGAGAGATGGGGAAGAGAGAGCTCTATAAAGCTAAGGAGACAGAGGGAGAAAGAGAGAGAGAGAGAGCAGAGAAAGAGAGAGGAAAGTGCCCTCTCCTCCATATCCTTTGACAACTCCCAGGCTGCCGCCTCAGACAGCTTGGCATAAGTAGCGGGGTGGCCGGCCGGCCTCCCATTTCATAAACACTCTGTAAAAGCGTAAATTGGTGCTAATGGGCGACTGTCTGGTTTTTTAAAGATGTTGCATGCAACAACTAGAACTTTACAGTGCATACAGCCCAATTTTCTCAGCGAGTGAAAAGTTAGAGTGAAATTGGTGCCACGGCTAAGGGTGGGGTCAGGGCCGAAAACGTTGTTTCTTCACAGGCTTTCAAAAACAAGACCACAAAAATGTTAAATATGACTTGTGACTCAAAATGAAAGGATTTTCTGACTCTAGAGTATTGTGTAAACCCATAACGCATAGGAATCAAATTACTTGACAAAGTTATTTTATGCTATGGGCTGATATTATGTAACATATTGCTTCCTGGTCTATAATTTAACAGTCTCCATTTTCTTATGAACCAGACACTAAAGCCCATTGATAGATATGATGCCGACAGTAGGGATACAAGCAATTTATGCAACGAGATTACTTTGCTCATCCACTATTACATTACCCTCCCCGAAACCACCAGTGAATCAAATGTGAATTACATTCTCAAAAATACTGCCTATATACTTGCTGTAAAATAACGAACAACTTCAGGGTGTTTTTTTCAAAGGAACAACTGGGAATGTGTTGTTGAATGCACACTAATCTCTAGATTAGAGTCACGCCAGTCAAGAAAAAGTAGATACTGATCTATCTTATTGACTGTCATAATATGGTTCTGCTATGCATAATGATGAACAGAAATGGGCTTGAAATTATGGAGTGGTAGATACTGAGTGTACAAAACATTAGGAACGCCTTCATAATATTAAGTCGCAACCCCCTTTGCCCTCCTTTGCCCTCAGAACAGCCTTAATTCGTCGGGGCATGGACTCCAAGGTGTCGAAAGCATTCCACAGGGATGTTGGCCATTGTTGATTTCAATGCTTCCCACAGTTGTGTAAAGTTGGCTGGATGTCCTTTGGGTGGTCGACCATTCTTGACACACATGGAAAAATGAAAAACCCAGCAGCGTTGCAGTTCTTGACACACTCAAACCAGTGGGCCTGGCACCTACTACCATACCCTGTTCCAAAGAACTTAAATATTTCACCCTCTGAATGGCACACATACACAATCCATGTCTCAATTATCTCAGGGCTTAAAAAATATTTCTTTAACCTGTCTCCTCCCTCCCCTTCATCTACACTGACTGAAGTGGATTTAACAAGTGACATCAATAAGGGATCATAGCCTTAACCTGGATTCACCTGGTCAGTCTATGTCATGGTGTCACGCCCTGACCGTAGATTGCTATGTATGTTTCTACTTTTTGTTTTGGTCAGGGTGTGATGTGGGTGGGCATTCTATGTTTGTATGTCTAGGTTTGGTATTTCTATGTTTTGGCCGGGTATGGTTCTCAATCAGGGACAGCTGTCTTTCGTTGTCTCTGATTGAGAACCATACTTAGGTAGCCTGTTTTCCCACTGTTAGTTGTGGGTAGTTATTTTCTGTTTAGTGTTTGTTGCACCTGTCAGAACTGTTTTGGCTATTCTTTTTGTTATTTTGTATTCAGTGTTCAGTCAGAATAAATAATATGAACACGTACCACGCTGCACCTTGGTCTTCACCTTCTTCTAGACGTTAAAATGCGTCTCTATACACAAGCGTTTTGGACTTCATATGAAGCGATGGTACAAAAGGTCACCTTTTATTTGAAGGTTTTTTTCATACGTATCTGTTTTACCGTTTAGAAATGAAAGCACTGTGTATCAGTCCCCCCATTTGAAGGTGTCATAAGTATTTGGGCAAGTTCACCATGTGTATTAAAGTAGTCAAAGGTTTAGTGTATGATCCCATATTCCTAGCATACAATGACAACATTAAGCTTGTGACTCTACAGACGTATTAGATGCATTTGCATTTGTTTTGGTTGTGTTCCAGATTATGTTGTGCCCAATAGAAATGAACGGTAAATCATTTATTGTGTCGTTTTTAGTCACTTTTATTGTAAATAAGAATTGAATATGTTTCTGAACACCTCTACATTAATGTGGATGCTACCATGGTTACAGATAATAATGAATTCATCGTGAATAATGATGAGTGACAATGTTACAGAGGCACAACTATCATACCCCAAAGATATGCTAACACGTCATAATACCCACAAAAACGGTCAAACAGGGAAATGGTTCCAATCGTTTTCCACCATTCATTTGTCCCATAGGGGTTTTAAAACCCCATAATAAGAGCTGTGTTTCGTATTGGCTACGGTCGTTTTGATAAACATGGAAATCTCTTTCGGACAAGGAGACTTTTATCAATATATTCAGCTCCATTTATGCTCAGATTCGAAAAGGCTCATTAGCATCAAAGTAGACATCATACAAGACTACAAATCCCTGCAAGCTCCTGCACGTCATCTCTAGCTGACACCTTTGCTAACGGGTATTGTGTCATTTTAAACTTGCACAAGACAGCAGAGAATTGTCCATTAAATGGAAATGTAGAGAAATGTACCCAATTTATTCATTACTACATTTAGCTAACATTAGATAGTTAATCGAGAGATTCTTCCACATTAGCAGCTAATTAGCATTTCATTTTTAGGGGGTAAATACAGGCAAATACATTGATAAAAGTCACCTTATCCTGGAGAGATTTCCACGGTTACCAAAACGTCACGCCAGCGTAGGCCTACACGAAATACAGCCCTGATTTGTAGTGTTTCTGAAATCCCCTATGGGAAAAATGAATGGTGGAAAAACGATTGGAACTATTTCCCTGTTTGACTGCTAGGTTTTATGGGTATTGTCACTCATACTGCAAAAAGATTAACACAAACATACATTTCTCTTGAGTCTAAACTGACAAAACAGAAAGAGTCTTAAAAATCCAGAGATTGCAGTCACTAAATCATGATGATTAAAATTGGAAATACAACTTTCAAAAGGTGCATAATTATGGGAAATGACCCTTCTTTTATGCATATTTGACCGAACTTCATACACATCAAATCCAATAATATTGCTGAAGTAAGGAAAGGTGAATACAGTGGAGAAACATAACTGATATGAATGCATAGACCTCAATCCACACCAAAGCAAAGCTCCAAAGTTACTTAGAAGTAGCTCCACTTCATTCTCTGCATCTCTGCATGTCTGCAATGTTGTGAATCATACAATGTGATTTTTTAGATTTTTAGATTCCGTCTCTCACAGTTGAAGTGTACCTATGAGAGAAATTACAGACCTCTACATGCTTTGTAAGTAGGAAAACCTGCAAAATCGGCAGTGTATCAAATACTTGTTCTCCCCACTGTCCTCCCTGCTCAAAATTGAATTATGCACACAAATGAGACACACACACACACATCAAATGAATGTAACTTAGCGACAACCGAGATCACACTAACATGACATATTCAAAACACTACTAACATAACCTATTTGAGTGAAAAGACTAAGATTTTGTTTTTATACTTTATACTGTCTGTGTTTACTCAAACAAGAAAGGAACACACATGCAAACATTTTCGTTTATATATCTCAACATGACAAGTAAATACATTTTGCATATACAAAGGAAGAAAAATAGGCCTATTTGTACTACTGTACTGTATATTAATTAGATCAATTGTACGGAATCAATAAATGAACTGTTTCAAACATAGTAACATCTAAATCATGTCAAGAAACAAATAATCCATTGCAAAAATAAAATCAGTCATGTCTCTTGTTTTGGTCCGGCCACAGATTTTCATCAACATCACAGGCAATATTCTCCTTGGCCAGACAGCGCGGGAAATATCTTCTGACATGACGCCTCCACCCCTGACAGAACTCTGTTGAAATGTCACCACAGGCCTCCTCCATTGCCTGGAGAAGGGCCATACGTTCATGGGGTTTGTGATCATATACCTTCAACCGCCATGCTGAAAACAACTCCTCAGTGGAGTTGAGAAATGGAGAATATGGTGAGAGATAAATAATTGTAAACCTGGGATGGTCATGGAAGGAGTTGTGGACCTGAGCAGCCCGAAGAAAACTCACGTTGTCCCAAATCAGAACATACATTTGCTGTTCAGGATCACCTGGCCCTCTCTGCTCTGGCTAAAAAGATTGTCATGTAAGGTCTTCAGGAAAGGAAGGATTTGGGCAGTGTTCTATGGTCCAAGGGTGGCATGGCAGTGGATTACCCCATTGTGGCTCATTGCTGTGCATATGACGACATTGGCCCGCGCTGGTCAAGTACCTCAATGAGGGCGCGTTGACCAAGGATGTTCCTTCCTCTCCTCCTTGTCTTCTCTAAATTGAACGCAGCCTCATCGGTGAATAGGAGTTCTTTGGGGATGGGACTTGCATCCAACTCCATGATTCTCTGAAATGACAGTAAATACTGTAATTGCTGTATGGTGAAGTTCAGTGGCAACACCAATTGTTTCAAGAGGGTAATACTAGTACATTACTTACTTGCACATATTCGTACCGTTTATCCTTCACTCTTTGGGAATTCCTTTCAAACGGGACTCTGTAGATTTGCTTCATCTAAAGATGGTGTTTCTTAAGGATGGTTGATAAGCTCACTCTGATGTTAAGTTATGGCTGCGATCCTCGTACAGGGACCAACATCAGGGGACATTTCAGAGTGACAACTAAAAATACAACTTCGTAACATTAAACATTCTTGAAAATGCAAGTGTCTTACACCCTTCAAAAGATAAGAATCTTGGTAATCAAACTACGTTTTCCAATTTAAAATAGCTATTAGAGAACAAATCCCATGCTTTTGTTTGAGAAGAGCAATCAAGAACAGAAACATTTTCCGCCATGACAGTTTTTACACATTTACATCTGAAGGTAAAATTATGACTTACATTCTGATATCTTGCTCTTATTTCTCTTCTTGAGTGTCCCATTGATCAAATGAAGTGTTGTTTTCTTTGATAAAATCCATTTTTATAGCCTAAATCAAAACATTTTGTAAACTGTTTGTGCCGTGAATTCCATCTCTATCAATTTTTTACGGAGCATTCGGCATGTTTCGCCCCTGTAAACAATTGTTTATTTCGTCATGGTGGGTTTCAGTGCATTCCTCTGGATGTTTGCAACACAGTCAAAAGTCATTGTTTTTTTTGCCTGGAGTATTGACCGAAGTGAGCTGATTTGAAGACAACAATAAATGACTACCTGACGCATCAATCATTTTAGCGAAGCTTCATTGATTGACTATATTTCTGCCCAATGACCACTGATCTTCTTGAAATCTAGCTGGGTAGATAGCCAATGAGCTGAGGTAAATGCCAGTATGTAATGGTTTGGGGTTGGACCACAATTCCTTGGTTGTAATCGCACGCGCAGGGAACTCCATTTTCGCCTTGAGGATCAGAGGAGTTGCTGTTTTATGCGCAGCTGTATTTCGGAAAGTTGTAGTTTCAACGATTCCATTGAAGATATCATGGCGAATAGCGAAGTCAAACTCTAAAGTGAAAGTGAGACAGATTTTTTGCTTGAGGAATCTTGGAGTGTTATGATTCAAACGAACTGAGGAGCTGTTTCTGCAAGGATAGGACGTACTTTTGGACGGGTAAGTGCTATGAAATATTAAAAAAAATATATATATTATATACATTTTTTTAATATATATTTTTTTTGCAATGAAATGTATAGTTTGTTTGGGTGTGTGTGTTGGTTTGTATGTGTGTGTGTGTGTATATATATATATATATATATATATATATATATAACAATGGCCGGAGTTGAATGGAACACCTTAGTGACTGTTCCCTCTGCTCTATACAATCAATACATATCTGTTTATTTTATGTGATGATAAAAGGCTCATACAATACAAATATTTTTTTAATGTTTTCTTTCACAGTGATAGCGACTCCGACTGGGAGGCCCCGGTGCCAAGCTGCCCGCTCTACCTGTGCCCCCAGTGGTGTTCATATGCCACAGTTCATTACTGCAGGCATGACTGTGCCTCAGGGCCAAAAGGGCACAGTATGGGGGCGTCGTTGTGTTCCATGGTTTGACCACATGGACCACCACAGTTGCCCGAATGTCATCAGATATTACTCTCCTTGTTCTTGGTCCTCCTCCACCTCCTCCACCCCCACCTCCTCCACCACCTCCACCTCCACCTCTACCTCTCTCTCTGCCAAGTTTGCTTCCATTGTTCTCCAAACACAGGAGTACTCACCTGTGGCCTTTTTATCCATACCAAAGGTTGCAAAGTGAACATTTACACAATTAGTGTTTGCCCATGTGAAGAGTGAAAGTGACCAATTGGTAATTGAGCTTAGCTTGTTGAACCATGCTGCTTTTCATTTGCACACAAGATATTTTAGTTTTGAAGGTCGTGCCAAAGGTAGAGAATTGTGTTGTGTTTTGCCAAATGTTTTTTAAAGAATTGCAATCTGAGTGTAAAGCAAAACATGTGCCAGTAGTATTGCAGATTTGGTGTATGGTTCTGCTAAAGGAGTTACAGGTTTGGGTCATTGTGCCTCAAGTTTTGTGTGTAAACAATTGGGAAAATCTGTAAACTGAAACATGTTCTTGTACAGTGGCAATTTGGAATTACCTGGATTTCTACATACACTTTACATAACATTTGATCTGATCTTCATCTAAATCACAACAATAGACAAGCTCAGTGTGCTTAAACTAACAACAGACATATTATTGTATTGTTCTTTTCTATATTGAATACATCATTTAAACATTCACAGTGTAGGTTGGAACAAGTATGTGAACCCCTAGGCTAATGACTTCTCCAAAAGCTAATTGGAGTCAGTTGTCAACTAACCTGGAGTCGAATCAACGTGGTGAGATTGGAGATTTTTGTTAGAGCTGCCCTTCCCCATAAAAAACACTCACAAAAATGTGAGTTTGCTTTCCACAAGAAGCATTGCATAATGTGAACCATGCCACGAACAAAAGAGATATCAGAAGAGCTACGATTAAGAATGGTTGACTAGCATAAAGCTGGAAAGGGTTAGAAAAGTATCTCTAAAAGTCAGTCCAGTAAGACAAATTGTCTATAAATGGAGAAATGACAGCGCTGTTGCTACTCTCCCTAGGAGTGGCCGTTGTCACGACTTCCACCGAACTCGTTTCCTCTCCTTGTCCGGGCGGTGTTCGGCGGTCGGCGTCACCGGTCTTCTAGCCATCGTTGATCCACTTTTCATTTTCCATTTGTTTTGTCTTGTTTTCCTACACACCTGGTTTCCATTTCCCTCATTAAGTGTTGTCTATTTAACCCTCTGTTCCCCCCATGTCCTTGTGTGGAATTGTTTGTTTGTAAGTGCTTGTGCACTATGTTACTGGTGAGCGTCAGGTTCTGTACCCATGTAGGTTATTATTTTATTGCCGTTGGTTTTGAAATTAAACTGGTCCGGCTATTACCTATTTTGACTTCAATGCCACCAGTTCCGCAACCCTTACAGCCGTCCTGAAAGATGACTTCAAGAGCACAGCGCAGAATGCTCAATGTAAAGAAGATTCCTAGAATGTCAGCTAAAGACTTACAGAAATCTCTGGAAGAGAAGAGTTGACGAGTCTACAATATGTAAAACACTAAACATGAATGGTGTTCATGGGAGGACACCACGGAAGAAGCCACTGCTGCCCAGAAAAAACATTGCTGCACGCCTGAAGTTCGCAAAAGACCACCTGGATGTTCAGCAGCACTACTGACAAAGGATTCTGTGGACAGATGAAAGTAAAGTTGTGTGTGTGTGTGTGTGTGTGTGTGTGTGTGTGTGTGTGTGTGTGTGTGTGTGTGTGTGTGTGCGCGCACATGGGTGAAAGAGAGAGCTCATGCAAGAGAGAGCGAGATCATACAAGAGAGAGAGATCATGTGAGACAGAGAAACACAGAGAGAGACAGAGAGAGAGAGAGACAGACAGAGAGAGAGAGACAGAGAGAGAGAGACACAGAGAGAGAGAGACACAGAGAGAGAGACAGAGACAGAGAGAGAGACACACACACAGAGAGAGAGACACCGAGACAGAGAGACAGAGAGAGAGAGAGAGACACACAGAGAGAGACACAGATAGAGAGAGAGACAGAGAGAGAGAGAGAGAGAGAGAGACACACACACGCAGAGAGAGAGAGACAGAGAGATTAGATTGTTCTACCTGGTATGTATTTCTCTAACTTCTCTTGCATTGTAGGAGTAGAATATTATTCTCACCTATCATTGAACTGTTATAGATCCAGCAGACATAGTCTCTATCTAGGTTATTTCCCAAAGGTATAACTCCTGAAAATCACACACAGAGCATAGCATAGCTGTCTCCAGCATCTAGACACATGCAGAAGAATGCCATTTTTCCATCTTTCATGTTAGCTTTAAATACTTCTCTTTTGACAAAGGTTACGCACGACTTCACAATGCAGTCCCGATTGCCGTCTATTTCTTGCATTCTTTTGACTTGCCATTCAGAGTGACTAACGTGACTGGTTTTGCCGCACATTGCCATTGCAAGCCCACACTTGTCAGTGCAAGCCCAGGGAGCATTTAAGATGGGTGTGTGTACAACTGAGTGTTTGTGCAAAAAAAAAAAGTCCCTTACTTTGATGTCACACTCCAGTGGAGTCCATAGTTACTGAGAAGTACAAGTGGCCTTGGTCTGGCTTTGCAGGAAGGGAGCATACCCACAGCAAAATGAGAAGATGCTGCCTTTCCTATTCGCTTGAAAAATGAAAGGGAGGACCTTCGAAATGTGATTTAAACTATTATTGAACAGTTTCTAAACCTTTGTTCCAGTCATGATTTGTTCATGTTTATCAACATACATACATATGGATAAATGTATAAACCTTTCATTGTGAGGACCTGTAATCACCATGAACAACAGTAACACAAAGTTTGAACGCTTTTGTTGGTTGACAGGTTGTACTGTAGGTCATGTGCTATTTTACAAACATTCCTTGAAATCACAAGAGGTTGGTGGTAATGTCTGGAGTGGAATGGGTGGAATGGTATCAAATACATGGTATTAAATACGTACATACAATTACATACAGTGCATTCGGAAGGTATTCAGACCCCTTCCCTTTTTCCACACTTGGTTGTTTTACAGCCTTATTCTAAAATTTATTAGAACATTTTCCTCATCAATCTACACGTGAGTAAGACATTAAAACGTGTTAACCCTCGCAAGGCTGCCGGCCCAGACAGCATTCCTAGTCGCGTCCTCAGAGCATGCGCAGACCAGCTGGCTGGTGTGTTTACGGACATATTCAATCTCTCCCTATCCCATTGTGCTGTCCCAACATGCTTTAAGATGGCCACCATTGTTCCTGTACCCAAGAAGGCAAAGATAACTGAACTAAAGGACTATCGCCCCTGTCATCATGAAGTGCTTTGAGAGAATAGTCAAGAATCAATCACCGTCACCTTACCTGCCACCCTAAAACCACTTCAATTTGCATACCGCCCCAATAGGTCCACACTGCACACTGCCCTATCCCATCTGGACAAGAGGAATAACTATGTAAGAATGCTCATCATTAAGCTTGAGGCCCTGGGTCTCATCGGAGCCCTGTGCAATTGGGTCCTGGACTTCCTGATGGGCCGCCCCCAAGTGTTGAAATTAAGAAACAACATCTCCACTTTGCTGATCCTCAACACTGGGGCCCCACAAGGGTGCATGCTCAGCCCACTCCTGTACTCCATGTTCACCCATGACTGCGTGGCCATGCACGCCTCCAACTCAATCATCAAGTTTGCAGACGACACAACAGTAGTGGGCTTGATTACCAACAACGACGAGACAGCCCACAGGGAGGAGCTGAGGGTACTCTGAGTGTGGTGTCAGGAAAACAACCTCTCACTCAACGTCAACAAAACAAAGGAGGAGATTGTGGACTTCAGGAAACACCCTATGGACATCAACGGGACAGCAGTGGAGAAGGTGGAAAGTTTTAAGTTCCTCGGCGTAAATATCACGGACAAACTGAAATGGTCCACCCACACAGACAGTGTGGTGAAGAAGGCACAACAGCGCCTCTTCAACCTCAGGAGGCTGAAGAAATGCTCCTTGTCACCTAAAACGCTCACAAAGTTGGCCAATTGAGAGCATCCTGTTGGGCTGTATCACTGCCTGGTATGGCAACTGCACCGCCCACCACCGCATGGCTCTCCAGAGGGTGGTACAGTCTGCACAACACATCACCAGGGGCAAACTACCTGCCCTCCATGACACCTACAGCACCCCATGTCACAGGAAGGCCAAAAAGATCATCAAGGACAACAACCACCCGAGCCACTGCCTGTTCACCCTGCTACCATCCAGAAGGCGAGGTCAGTACAGGTGCATCGAAGCTGGGAACGAGAGACTGAAAAACAGCTTTATCTCAAGGCCATCAGACTGTTAAGCAGACTTGAAATCATTGGCCACTTTAAAAAATGGATCACGAGTCACTTCAATGATGCCACTTTAATAATGTTTACACATCTTGCATTACTCCTCTCATATGTATATATTGTATTTTATACCTTCTATTGCATCTTGCCTATGACGCTTGGGCATCGCGCATCCATATATTTATATTTATATGTACACTACCGGTCAAAAGTTTTCGAAAACCTACTAATTCAAGGGTTTTTCTTGATTTGTACTATTTTCTACATTGTAGATGTCACGACTTCCGCCGAAGTTGGTGCCTCTCCTTGACGACGAGCGTTCGGCGCTCGTCGTCAAGGGCTTTCTAGCTGCCACCGATCCATGTTTCTGTTTTCCATTTGTTATGTCTTGAGTGTACACACCTGTTTCCCATTTAGTTATTGTTATTTCCCTATTTAACCCTCTGGTTCCCATGATGTGTTGTGCGTGATTGTTCCTGGTTTGTGTTAGTTGTTTTGTGTTAGGGTTTGTTATTCCCTGCGTGGATTTATTTTCCTGATTATTTTCCAGAGTAAAGTTTGTTATTTTACTCAGTTCTGTGTCCTGCGCCTGACTCTGTTCACACCTCTGCACAACTAACACCTGACAGTAGAATAATAGTGAAGACATCAAAACTGTGAAATAACACATATGGAATCATGTAGTAAAAGTGTTCAACAATCAAAACATATGTATATTTGAGATTCTTCAAATAGCCACCCTTTGCACACTCTTGGAATTATCACAACCAGCTTCTTGAGATAGTCACCTGGAATGCATTTCAATTAACAGGTGTGCCTTCTTCAAAGTTCATTTGTGTAACTTCTTTCCTTCTTAATGCTTTTGAGACAATTAGTTGTGTTGTGACAAGGTAGGGGGAATATAGAAGGTAGCCCTATTTGGTAAAAGACCAAGTCCATATTATGGCAAGAACATCTCAAATAAGCAAAGAGAAATGACAGTCCATCATTACGTTTAAGACATGAAGGTTAGTCAACACGGAACATTTCAAGAACTTTGAAAGTTTCTTCGTGTGCAGAGTTACCAGCTTCAGAAATTGCAGCCCAAATAAATGCTTCACGGAGTTCAAGTAACAGACACATCTTATCATTAACTGTTCAGAGGAGACTGCGTGAATCAGGTCTTCATGGTCGAATTGTTGCAAAGAAACCACTACTAAAGGACACCAATGAGAAGAAGAGACTTGCTTGGGCCAAGAAACACGAGCAATGGACATTAGAAACACGAGCAGTGGAAATTTGTCCTTTGGTCTGGAGTCCAAATTTGAGATTTTTGGTTCCAACCGCCGTGTCTTTGTGAGAGACGCGGTGTCGGTGAACGTATGATCTCCGCGTGTGTATTTCCCACCGTAAAGCATGGAGGAGAAGGATGATGGTGTGGGGTTGCTTTGCTGGTGACACTGTCTGTGATTTATTTAGAATTCAAGGCACACTTAACCAGAGAAACAGACGCCTCACAAGTCCTCAACTGGCATCTTCATTAATTGGCATCTTCATTCATCTTCACCTGCAAAACAACAGTCTCAACGTCAACAGTGAAGAGGCAAATCTGTGATGCTGACCTTCTAGGCAGAGTTCCTCTGTCCAGTGTCTGTGTTCATTTACCCATCTTAATGTTTTCTTTTCATTGGCCAGTCTGAGATATGGCTTTTTCTTTGCAACTCTGCCTAGAAGGCCAGCATCCCGGAGTCGCCTCTTCACTGTTGACGTTGAGATGTTTTGGGGGTACTATTCAATTAAGCTGCCAGTTGAGAACTTGTGAGGTGTCTGTTTCTCAAACTAGACACTCTAATGTACTTGCCTTCTTGCTCAGTTGTGCACTAGGGCCTCCCACTCCTCTTTCTATTCTGGTTAGAGCCAGTTTGTGCTGTTCTGTGAAGGGAGTAGTACTCAGTGTTGTACGAGATCTTCGGTTTCTTGGCAGTTTCTCACATGGAGTAGCCTTCATTTTTCAGAACAAGAATAGACTGAGCCTGTAATCGAACCCACAAATGCTGATGCTCCAGATACTCAACTAGTCTTAAGAAGGCCAGTTGTATTGCTTCTTTAATCAACACAACAGTTTGCAGCTGTGCTAACATAATTGCAAAAGGATTTTCTAATGATCAATTAGACTTTTCAAACGATAATCTTGGATTAGCTAAACATGCCATTGGAACACAGGAGTGACGGTTGCTGATAATGGGCCTCTGTACGTCTATGTAGATATTCCATTCAGCCGTTTCCAGCTGCAATATTCATTTACAACAATAACAATGTCTGCAGTGTATTTCTGATCAATTTGATGTTATTTTAATGGACAAAAAAGTGTGCTTTTGTTTAAAAAACATGGACATTTTTAAATGACCCCAAACTTCTGAACGGTAGTGTGCGTACCCACAAGTTTTATCAACACTGTTTTCTTACTTTATTTGACAGTTTTTCTACATAATTACTTTATCTCAACAGACCAGAGTTTAATAGACAATCAAGAGTTTTATTTTTCATTCATTTACCTTTCAAAAGACAGTCAACAAAAAAAGCCCTTCAGTCTTTTGGAATGCACCAAAGCAAGCCTGTTAAATGTATACTGTTAAATGTATATTACCAATCATAGTTAAAATGTAAAAAAATAAATGAATGCGAACTTGCATACGAATGCCTGCTGAACTGCTCATTTGATGAATACATCATTTAAAACGGTCGGACCCTAAAAATATGACTCAATAAATCATTTACGGGGTAACTATCGGGCTTGTTCTCAAGGCATATGGCAGCTCCACAGGACTTAAAAACCTCTGAAATTGCTTTGGCAAGCCGCTCAAGGAAAGGAGCAATAGAAAGGGGGAATAAGTCATTACGGGACGTTCTGCTATACTCCGTCTGAAAACACTTTGGAGAAGCCATTTCTTCTCTCCTCACTGCCTATATGGAATAAGTGTTGATCTCAGTCATTATTGACTCGCCCAGCCATCTCATAACCTAGCTATTGACTGAGCTATTTGGTGCAGCAAATTATACTGCTCCCACAGAACAGCTTTATATTCTAGCACTAGCCATGTGAGTACAACTACTTGGGAAAAGACTAGAGTTACAGAATAGGGTTTTTGATTATATGAAGAAGTGCTATTTGTAAGCAGTTGGACAGAGGCAATATGGGAATAATAGACCTATCTAGGGACAACCTTGTTAAATTGAATGTCAAGATGCTTCGGGTTATACTTCGTGTGAAATTGCATGTGGAATGTGATTGTTATAATTCTATATATTTGCATACGGTATACGAGTGCAATATTGCAATGTGGTTATGAATGCATACTTTATGTTTATCACAATTATCACCATCATCATATAATACAGTATGAATCCCGAGATATCCCTTTTTATATAGTTCTCCTGTGAAACATTCTCACGTTCTCCCCTCTCTGACTGGACGTTGAGTCAGATTGTTTGTTCAGTGTTCCTGGATAGCTGGGAAGTGTGAGGTGTTCCAAGCGAGTGCCTGAAACCTTCTGTTCGACCACCCGTGGAAAAACACCTCGTACACAGAGTCACGGTGCTGACTTCATTGTGTCTACGCAGCAGCGGAGAGGGGAGGGGAGGAATAGGGAAAGGGGAGAGAGAGAGAGAGAGCGATGTAAAGAGGTGAGACTAAACCATGCTGCTGCACTAGTGTTTTCTTTCAAGTCATTAATCTCTCAGTGGGTGCCCAACAAACACCAGGGCCGGGATGAGAGGGGCCTAGAATCACACAGACCAGTCTTGGCTCGAACCCTGCACAGTCTCCCTTCCAAACAACGCAACCAAGTGTTAAATGTACGCATGCCAGCCCCAGCCAGTTTAACACAACATCACATGGGGCGGCAGGGTAGCCTAGTGGTTAGAGCGTTGGACTAGTAACCGGAAGGTTGCAAATTCAAACCCCCGAGCTGACAAGGTACAAATCTGTCGTTCTGCCCCTGAACAGGCAGCTAACCTACTGTTCCTAGGCCGTCATTGAAAATAAGAATTTGTTCTTAACTGACTTGCCTGGTTAAATAAATAAAAACATGATGATACGTGGAGCCTCGATGGAGAAAAAAAATCGCTGAATACATTATTCAAAAAAATCACTGAATACATTATTCAGTGATGGAGAGAGGAGGAGAAAGAGGAGGAGGAAGAGGGAAGTGATGGAGAAAGGAGGAGGAAGAGGGGAGTGATGGAGAGAGGGGGGAGTGATGGAGAGAGGAGGAGGAGTGATGGAGAGAGGAGGAGGAGTGATGGAGAGAGGAGGAGGAGTGATGGAGAGAGGAGGAGGAGTGATGGAGAGAGGAGGAGGAGGAGGAGTGATGGAGAGAGGAGGAGGAAGAGGGGAGTGATGGAGAGAGGAGGAGGAAGAGGGGAGTGATGGAGAGAGGAGCAGAAGGAGGAGGAGTGATGGAGAGAGGAGCAGAAGGAGGAGGAAGAGGGGAGTGGTGGAGAAAGGAGGAGGAGGGGAGTGATGGAGAGAGGAGGAGGAGTGATGGAGAGAGGAGGAGGAGTGATGGAGAGAGGAGGATGAGGGGATTGATGAAGAGAGGAGGAGGAGGGGAGTGATGAAGAGAGGAGGATGAGGGGAGTGATGAAGAGAGGAGGAGGAGGAGGGGAGTGATGGAGAGAGGAGAAGGGGAGTGATGGAGAGAGGAGGATGAGGGGAGTGATGGAGAGAGGAGGAGGAGGAGGAGGGGAGTGATGAAGAGAGGAGGAGGAGGGGAGTGATGGAGAGAGGAGGGGAGTGATGGAGAGAGGAGGAGGAGGAGGAGGGGAGTGATGAAGAGAGGAGGAGGAGGGGAGTGATGGAGAGAGGAGGAGGGGAGTGATGGAGAGAGGAGGATGGGAGTGATGGAAGAGGAGGGCAGGAGTGATGGAGAGGAGGAGGAGGGGAGTGATGGAGGAGGAGGGGAGTGATGGAGATAGGAGGATGGGAGTGATGGAGAGAGGAGAAGGGGAGTGATGGAGAGAGGAGGATGAGGGGAGTGATGGAGAGAGGAGGAGGAAGAGGAGGGGAGTGATGAAGAGAGGAGGAGGAGGGGAGTGATGGAGAGAGGAGGAGGGGAGTGATGGAGAGAGGAGGAGGGGAGTGATGGAAGAGGAGGGCAGGAGTGATGGAGAGGAGGAGGAGGGGAGTGATGGAGAGGAGGAGGATGGGAGTGATGACGAGAGGAGGAGGATGGGAGTGATGGAGAGAGGAGGAGGGGAGTGATGGAGAGAGGAGGAGGGGAGTGATGGAGGAGGAGGGCGGGAGTGATGGAGAGGAGGAGGAGGGGAGTGATGGAGGAGGAGGGTGGGAGTGATGGAGAGGAGGAGGAGGGGAGTGATGGAGAGAGGAGGAGGAGGAGGGGAGTGATGGAGAGAGGAGGAGGGAAGTGATGGAGAGAGGATGAGGGGAGTGATGGAGGAGGAGGGCGGGAGTGATGGAGAGGAGGAGGAGGGGAGTGATGGAGAGAGCAGGAGGGGAGTGAAGGAGAGAGGAGGTTTTTCTGTAAAATAGCCCATGGACCCACTTTGTTAAGATAACAGAGTGCCGCAGCGTTATCACCTGGGGCAACAGCCAATCGGCAGCACTTTCCCAGAATCCTATAGGGGTTCCATCTCTCTTTTCTGACCCCCCCTGTAGGTAATGAGATGGGTCCTGCATGCCTAGTTAAGTGTGCACATTATCCATAACCTGATCATGGAGAGATGGAGATAGAGAGAGGGAAAGAAGGGTGGAGAGAAAGAGTGAGACGGAGTGAGATAGAGCAGGGTGGGAAGAGGAGAGAAAGCATTTCGGGGAGACGTAGGGGCCTTTTGAAGAGGACACGGGAGCTGCACAATCATGGCATACTTCAAACAGCCTTCATTAAAACATTGCCTGGAGACCAGAAACCCCCGCTCCTTCTCTCCACTTTTCTCTCCCTCTTTTCTTCTCTCTCCCTCTTTCTCTCCTCTCCTCAGCTGCAGTGACAGCAGGTAAAGAGGGAGTGAAGGAGGGAGGGACAAAGAGGAGAGAGGGAGGGAGATAAGAGAGAGATCAGCGAGGCAACAAAACGGGGTCTTTGGAGTGGATAATGTATTTTCTTAGGGACTTTTTTCTCTTGTGGTTGCTCATGTATGCCCAGGAATCCTTTCTGATCCTATTTTGTTCTTCTCTATGGTGAGGTTACAGAGAGAACAATATGTGTGCATGTGCTTGAGTGAAGAATTCAAATGGGACCATTGCCAATGGCTAAGGATTGTCGGAGCCTACTGTAGCTTGTCTGGTCCGAGTGTAAAAAAACATTAAGGACTCCTGCTCTTTCCATGACATAGGCCGACCAGGTGAAAGCTATGATCCCTTATTGATGTCACTAGCTACAATAGTGTGGATGAAGGGGAGGACAACCTGTGAAAGAATGATTTTTAAGCCTGGAGACAATTGAGACATGGATTGTGTCTGTGTGCCATTCAGAGGGTGAATTGACGAGACAAAAGGCGCATGTGCCTTTGAAGGGGGTATGGTAGTAGATGCCAGAGAGAGTAAGGGTTAGCTTCAGGATAATGTTATGACCATGCACTATACAAGAGGACAGTAAAAGTATCGCCCACAGACAGTACAATATTAATAACTCCTTAATCCACACTACTCGTAGTATAAAAACCTTTCCTACCATCATCGGGTTCAACATTTTATCTGATGGATATCTCATGAATATGGCATTATATTCGTTATAACTTGAATGCCTGTTCTACTATTCCTGACAGCAGTCGTCAGATGTATATCGCCACGGGTTAGATCAGTTGAAAATTATAATCGGCGTGAAAAACGTAGTTTCATTTTCCATGATTTGTTAGCAGGCATTTTGCTGCTCATCAGGATGGAGGTGTACTCCTGAGAGTTGGTGGAAGATCAGTGACTCAGTCCATTGGTAATTCATCAGAGTACAGCAGACTCCAGTTTGATTAGGCGTTTGGACGTGGACATCGGCCAGTAGGGAGGTAATGAAAGCAGGAGTAGCTCGTCACTTAGCGGCACACGGATATTTGTCACCACTCGATGATACGGCCGAATTGTCGAACGCGATGAAAACAGCTTGGTGACAAAAGTCAGTAAAAAACGACAGCTTCATTCGTCTCATATATTGACGTGTGGAAGAGAAGACGAATGACACTTCGAATCACCTTTTTGGAGAGACGTTGCATCCTTCTCTTTTACATGATTAAGGAAGAAGAATATTGAAAATGTTTTAAAAGTTTGTTTAAAAAAAATCCAATGTTAGTGTCTCTGGGCAGTAGATAACGTGTCCTTTGTGAGAATGAAGATGTATTTTCCGATGTTTTAGGAGAGAAATGTCTTGTTGCTAAGGTAATGAGATCTCCAGGGGTCCGGAGCTCACAAAAACTGTTTGTGATGAATAGATAATTATACATGGGGAGAAACAAAGCAAAGATGGGATCAGCATGTTACACTTATCCCGCTCATTGCATTGCCTCTGTGAGGGGGGTCGACACTATAAAGTGTATCTGATGCAGCTTTGATTCTCCTTCCCCTTCATCTATATCCGCAGCACAAAACGTACAATATGTTACAAATTTGCAAAACGTATGATATGTTACGACTTCCAATTTGTTGTGGCTGTCATTAGCCAGGTGGCTAACGCTAACGTTAGCTCACTCTAGGGGTTAGGGTTTAAGGTCAGGATTAAGATTAGGAGTTAGGTTAAATCACTTATTCCACAGAGGGCCGAGTGTCGGGTTTTCGCTCAACCTTTGTACTTAATTGATGAACTAAGGTCAATAATTAGTAAGGAACTCCCCTCACCTGGTTGTCTAGAATGCTAAGTAGTAGCAAAGTAGTTCAAAAGTAGTAGCTATGTTGTTGCAACGGTGTTAACCTTTCACTTGTGAGTTCCAAATATCTCTTACAGTCACCACCAGCGTGAGGGAGAGGTTCCAAAATGTGATTGTTACGCAACAGGACAGTTAACCCAAGCCGCCTTCAAACCAAGGCACACTGCCTGCGAATTATATATAGGCTATGTTGCAACTCAAATTATTTTACAACAAGTTTTATTTTCTAACAACAGTTTGAATTGAGGTGTGCTTCAAATAGAAGGAGCCCATTTCACTGTTGCAAACAATTTATGTTTGCGGCTTTACTAAGCCGGACAAACATCTCTCTTCGACAAGAGCCCAAGCACTTCTCCAGTGTTTCCCCAGATCAAGTATGTAGACATTTGAGCATCTCCTGTCAGAACAGAACGTGCACAAACTGTGTCCCCATGGCACATTTTCAGGCTGTCGCCCGCATTGCCTTCGTTGTTGTTTTCCTTATTAATAATAACTTTGGACATGTGTGTGTTCCTATCAAAGTAAGTACCTTATTATGTTATCAATATAGTTTCTGTATATTGGGCTGTCATTTCTACTGTAGCATAACGCACTGTATGTATGCATGGAGCATAATGTATTTACTGTTTTATTCACATGTTTTCAAGTACTGGTGACAAATCATGCATTCCGCTTCTAGATTGTAATGGACACATATGATGTGTGTAAAATACTTTTTGGAAGATTGTACTGATTATGATGAGCTAAATGCCAGTTATGTGTGGCGCCATGTTTGTTGACATTACACAATGCATTCCGGTTGTCACGTAAACGTCTGTCAGACCAAAGATGTTATAACAAAACGAGGTGAAGGGATGGTTCACTTGACTGACTTAGATTGTAACTGTTGTTCCTCAGGGTTGCCAGATAAGACCCCTCTTTCCAGGGGTATTATTTTTGTTTATCTTGTAAACTTCTCCTGTATTTTGCCCATATTTATTGATGAATCCCCCCACAATACCTTCCCCCATTTCCAACCAACAATGTTGTGTAGACGCGTTTGTTGCATCACACATTCTGTTGCTATTGTTCCAATCACATGTTTGCGGTGGCACGTTGCAGGGACCACTCAACAATGATCACAAATATGTGATCGTTTACATCAAAGGGTTAATTAGCTAAAATGCTAAAGTTGTCCGTGATGAGATTCGAACACGCAACAATTTGGCTTGCGAGACATTTGCGTTCTATGCCTACCCATCCACCCGACCAACTACCCTCCTTTCGTTTTTGCCTAAGTAACCTATCATACTAATTGGAGTGTCTCAGATTGATGTTTACTATGTTATGTCTAGTCTATGAGACCAGTCTGCATGCTGCGGTTACCGAGAACCGGAGTCGAAGAACACGGTACAGCATAGTTCCAATATTGCTTCAGATACCAGAACTAGAGGCCCGTAACTTTACTAAACCCTGATTACAAAATGACCAAGTGTGACTTATACCATTACCTCTTTTCCTTGTAGCCCTGGATAAACACACCTCATTCAACTCATTGAGGGCTTGATGATTAGTTGACAAGTTGAATCAGGTATGCTTGTTCAGGGTTACAATAAAAAATGTGTACTGTTTGGTGTACTCGAGGACCAGCGTTAGTAAAACACAGATTTATACAACGAATTTCCATGGGCTCTAAGCTCAAATCCATGACTCATTCTCTCTCCTGAGCATCCAACTTAATTAGAATATAATGATTATAAACGGTCCTATCAGAAAGGCCTTAATCAAAACAAAACTTTCATTTTTCAAAATAGGCCTCCAATGAGCTGGTGGTATTAAAATTAAGCACACTATCGTGTTCCTTGGTGGAGGGAAGAGGAGAATGCTGCCGTGATGATTTCTAAATCCTATCAGGGGGTACTACGGTGGCACATTGGCATTTATTATCAGTCAGTGTTTAATCAAGCGCCGGAGTGATTAAGTAGTAAATTGAGGAGCTTGTCATTTCTCAAAATTGAGTTTGTTGTGTGTGTGAGCAAAGGATATTATTCGTTATCATCTCACAGATTCTAATTCTGTTATTTTTACAAAACTAAATTCTTTTCTTACCATTGTGTTTGACATTTGAACTAACTTTGATTGCCAGATTTACAACTTTGCTCAAACTGAGACACCGTTTAAAGCTGCATTATGTAACTGTTTGGGCGACCCAACCAAATGCACATAGAAATGTGAGTTATAGATCTGCCATTCTAATTGAAAGCAAGTCTAAGAAGTGTTAGATATGTTCTATATGCGCAATTTCTACGCATCCTGTTCCTATGTTGTTTGCGTCTTTTACTTCCGGTTTTGTACACCAGCTTCAAACAGCTGAAAATACAATATTTTTGGTTATTGAAAATACAATTGAAGTCGGAAGTTTACATACACCTTAGCCAAATACATTTAAACTCAGTTTTTCACAATTCCTGACATTTAATACAAGTAGAAATTCCCTATTTTAGGTCAGTTAGGATCACCACTTTATTTTAAGAATGTGAAATGTCAGAATAATAGTAGAAAGAATGATTTAATTCAGCTTTTATTCCTTTCATCACATCCCAGTGGGTCAGAAGTTTACATACACTCAATTAGTATTTGGTAGCATTGCCTTTAAATTGTTAAACTTGGGTCAAACATTTCAGGTAGCCTTCCACAAGCTTCCCACAATACGTGTTGGCCCATTCCTGCTGACAGAGTTGGTGTAACTGAGTCAGGTTTGTAGGCCTCCTTGCTCGCAAACGCTTTTTCAGTTCTGCCCACAAATTTTCTATAGGATTGAGGTGAGGGCTTTGTGATGGCCACTCCAATACCTTGACTTTGTTGTCCTTAAGCCATTTTGCCTCAACTTTGGAAGTATGATTGGGGTTAAGCTTTAACTTCCTGACTGATGTCTTGAGGTGTTGCTTCAATATATCCACATAATTGTCAGCCCTCATGATGCCATCTATTTTGTGAAATGCACCAGTCCCTCATGCAGCAAAGCATCCCCGTGATATGATGCTGCCACCCCCGTCCTTCACGGTTGACATGGTGTTCTTCGGCTTGCATTATGGCCAAACAGTTCTATTTTTGTTTCATCAGACCAGAGGACATTTCTCCAAAAAGTACAATCTTTGTCCCCATGTGCAGTTGCAAACCATAGTCTGTTGTTTAAAATGGTGGTTTTGGAGCAGTGACTTCTTCCTTGCTGAGCAGCCTTTCAGGTTATGTCGATACAGGACTCGTTTTACTGTGGATATACATACTTTTGTACCTGTTTCCTCCAGCATCTTCGCAAGGTACTTTGCTGTTGATCTGGAATTGATTTGCACTTTTTGCACCAAAGTATGTTCATCTCTAGGAGACAGAACGCATCTCCTTCCTGAGCGGTATGACAGCTGCTTGGTCCCAAGGTGTTTATACTTGCTTACTATTGTTTGTACATATGAACGTGGTACCTTCAGGCGTTTGGAAATCGCTCCCCTGGAGATCTACAACGGCTAATTTCTTTGGATTCTTTTGATTTTCCCATGACGTCAAGCAAAGAGGCAATGAGTTTGAAGGTAGGCTTTGAAATACATCCACAGGTACACCTCCAATTGACTCAAATGATGTCAATTAGCCTATCAGAAGCTTCTAAAGCCATGACATCATTATCTGGAATTTTTCAAGCTGTTTAAAGGCACAGTCAACTTAGTGTATGTAAACTTCTGACCCACTGGAATTGTGAAACAGTGAATTATAAGTGAAATAATCTGTCTGTAAACAATTGTTGGAAAAATTACTTGTGGCATGCACAAAGTAGATGTCCTAACCGACTTGCCAAAACTATAGTTTGTTAATAAAAAATGAGTGGAGTGGTTGAAAATAAGTTTTAATGACTCCAACTTAAATGTTTTTAAACTTCTGACTCCAACTGTATATTTTACAACTGTTTAGACGGTACAATTATTCTCTACACTTTAGATTGCTAATTTTGTCACATAAACTGAGGATAACTATTTGAATTTTATCAACAAGGAAATAGGAGAGCGATTTCAGCATATTGCACCTTAAAGGAACAAAATGGCCCCAATGTAGGTTTTGCTGTCCAACGATCCATGTAACATCCCTCTAGGTTTAACTCAATAGTTAATACGCAAAGGAAACTATGAAACTTTATAGTTTCCGTTGGCTTCGTCAATGATTAAACGAGTTACAGCCAGGTATGTGATACATTAACACTATTCTCATCTGAGCATCGGAAATGTCCAAAACCGTATCGAGCTAAATCTGTAAGCATAAATCAGGTCATAACCGTAGGTTCATCTGAAAACGAAAGCTTTTAAGCGTTTCAGAGATCACAAAGTGTGTTTTTCACAGGATTCTGACACTAAACGTAGTTTCAAGTAGCTAACTGTTCAAATGATGATAAATGTCTTGCCTGGAGAAAGACAGTGCATGATATACACTACCAGTCAAAGGTTTGTCTTTATGTGTTATTTCATAGTTTTGATGTCTTCACAACTATTCCACAACGTAGAAAATAGTACAAATAAGTTTTTTTCTACGTTGTGGAATAGTTGTGAAGACATCAAAACTATGAAATAACACATATGGAATCATGTAGTAACCGAAAAATGATTAAACAAATCAAAATATGTTTTATAGTTGAGATTCTTCAAAGTAGCCACCCTTTGCCTTCATGACAGTTTTGCACACTCTTGGCATTTTCTCAACCAGCTTCATGAGGAATGCTTTTCCAACAGTCTTGAAGGAGTTCCCACATATAATGAGCACTTGTTGGCTGCTTTTACTTCACTCTGCGGATGCCAGGTCATCTGATGCAGCACCATCACTCTCCGTCTTGATCAAATAGCCCTTACACAGCCTGGAGGTGTGTTTTGGGTCATTGTTCGGTTGAAAAACAAATGATAGTCCCACTAAGCGCAAACCAGATGGAATTGCATATCGCTGCAGAATGCTGTCATGGCCATGCTGGTTAAGTGTGCCATGAATTCTAAATAAATCACTGACAGTATCACCCGAAAAGCACCCCCACACCATCACACCTCCTCCTCCATGCTTCATGGTGGGAACCACACATACGGAGATCATCTGTTCACCTACTCTGCATCTCACAAAGACACAGCGGTTGGAACCAAAAATCTCAAATTTGGACTCATCAGACCAACGGACAGATTTCCACCGGTCTAATGTTCATTGCTCTTATTTCTTGTCCCAAGCAAGTCTCTTTTTATTATTGGTGTCCTTTACTAGTTGTTTCTTTGCAGCAATTTGACCATGAAGGCCTGATTCATGCAGTCTCCTCTGAACAGTTGATGTTGTGATGTGTCTGTTACTTGAACTCCTTGAAGAATTTATTTGGGCTGCAATCTAATTTATCTTATTAACTTCTCCTCTGCAGCAGAGGTAATGCGGGGTCTTCCATTCCTGTGGTGGTCCTCATGATAGCCAGTTTCATCATAGCGCTTGATGGTTTTTGCAACTGCACTTGAAGAAACTTTCAAAGTTCTTGAAATTTTCCGGATTGACTGACCTTCATGTCTTAAAGTAATGATGGACTGTTGATTCTCTTTGCTTATTTGAGCTGTTCTTGCCATAATATGGACTTGGTCTTTTACCAAATAGGGCTGTCTTCTGTATACCACCTCTACCTTGTCACAACATAATTGGTCTGCTCAAATGCAGTAAGATGGAAAGAAATTCCACAAATTAACTTTTAAGAAGGCTCAACTGTTAATTTAAATGAATTCCAGGTGACTACCTCATGAAGCTGGTTGAGAGAATGCCAAGAGTGTGCAAAGCTGTCATCAAGACAAAGGGTGGCTACTTTGAAGAATTTGTTTAACACTTTGCTGGTTTCTACATGATTCCATATGTATTATAGCATAGTTTTGATGTCTTCACTATTATTCTACAATGTAGAAAATAGGTTAAAAAAAAAAAAAACTTGAAAGAGTCAAATCAAATCAAATCAAAATCCAATTTTATTTGTCACATACACATGGTTAGCAGATGTTAATGCGAGTGTAGCGAAATGATTGTGCTTCTAGTTCCGACAATGCAGTAATAACCAACAACTAATCTAACTAACAATTCCAAAACTACTGTCTTATACACAGTGTAAGGGGAAAAAGAATATGTACATAAGGATATATGAATGAGTGATGGTACAGAGCAGCATAGGCAAGATACAGTAGATGGTATCGAGTACAGTATATACATATGAGATGAGTATGTAAACAAAGTGGCATAGTTAAAGTGGCTAGTGATACATGTATTACATAAGGATGCAGTCGATGATATAGAGTACAGTATTTTTTTATTTAATTTTTTTATTTCACCTTTATTTAACCAGGTAGGCTGGTATATACGTGAGATGTACTGGTATATATACTGGTATATATATGAGATGAATAATGTAGGGTAAGTAACATTATATAAGGTAGCATTGTTTAAAGTGGCTAGTGATATATTTACATCATTTCCCATCAATTCCCATTATTAAAGTGGCTGGAGTTGAGTCAGTGTCAGTGTCAGTGTGTTGGCAGCAGCCACTCAATGTTAGTGGTGGCTGTTTAACAGTCTGATGGCCTTGAGATAGAAGCTGTTTTTCAGTCTCTCGGTCCCAGCTTTGATGCACCTGTACTGGCCTCGCCTTCTGGATGATAGCGGGGTGAACAGGCAGTGGCTCGGGTGGTTGATGTCCTTGATGATCTTTATGGCCTTCCTGTAACATTGGGTGGTGTAGGTGTCCTGGAGGGCAGGTAGTTTGCCCCGGTGATGCGTTGTGCAGACCTCACTACCCTCTGGAGAGCCTTACGGTTGTGGGCGGAGCAGTTGCCGTACCAGGCGGTGATACAGCCCGCCAGGATGCTCTCGATTGTGCATCTGTAGAAGTTTGTGAGTGCTTTTGGTGACAAGCCGAATTTCTTCAGCCTCCTGAGGTTGAAGAGGCGCTGCTGCGCCTTCTTCACGATGCTGTCTGTGTGAGTGGACCAATTCAGTTTGTCTGTGATGTGTATGCCGAGGAACTTAAAACTTGCTACCCTCTCCACTACTGTTCCATCGATGTGGATAGGGGGGTGTTCCCTCTGCTGTTTCCTGAAGTCCACAATCATCTCCTTAGTTGTGTTGACGTTGAGTGTGAGGTTATTTTCCTGACACCACACTCCGAGGGCCCTCACCTCCTCCCTGTAGGCCGTCTCGTCGTTGTTGGTAATCAAGCCTACCACTGTTGTGTCGTCCGCAAACTTGATGATTGAGTTGGAGGCGTGCGTGGCCACGCAGTCGTGGGTGAACAGGGAGTACAGGAGAGGGCCCAGAACGCACCCTTGTGGGGCCCCAGTGTTGAGGATCAGCGGGGTGGAGATGTTGTTGCCTACCCTCACCACCTGGGGGCGGCCCATCAGGGAGTCCAGTACCCAGTTGCACAGGGCGGGGTCGAGACCCAGGGTCTCGAGCTTGATGACGAGCTTGGAGGGTACTATGGTGTTGAATGCCGAGCTGTAGTCGATGAACAGCATTCTCACATAGGTATTCCTCTTGTCCAGATGGGTTAGGGCAGTGTGCAGTGTGGTTGAGATTGCATCGTCTGTGGACCTATTTGGGCGGTAAGCAAATTGGAGTGGGTCTAGGGTGTCAGGTAGGGTGGAGGTGATATGGTCCTTGACTAGTCTCTCAAAGCACTTCATGATGACGGATGTGAGTGCTACGGGGCGGTAGTCGTTTAGCTCAGTTACCTTAGCTTTCTTGGGAACAGGAACAATGGTGGCCCTCTTGAAGCATGTGGGAACAGCAGACTGGTATAGGGATTGATTGAATATGTCCGTAAACACACCGGCCAGCTGGTCTGCGCATGCTCTGAGGGCGCGGCTGGGGATGCCGTCTGGGCCTGCAGCCTTGCGAGGGTTAACACGTTTAAATGTCTTACTCACCTCGGCTGCAGTGAAGGAGAGTCCGCATGTTTTCGTTGCAGGCCGTGTCAGTGGCACTGAAAAAAGTGTCAGTGGCGGGAAAAAAGTTATTTAGTCTGCCTGGGAGCAAGACATCCTGGTCCGTGACTGGGCTGGATTTCTTCTTGTAGTCCGTGATTGACTGTAGACCCTGCCACATGCCTCTTGTGTCTGAGCCGTTGAATTGAGATTCTACTTTGTCTCTGTACTGACGCTTAGCTTGTTTGATAACCTTGCGGAGGGAATAGCTGCACTGTTTGTATTCGGTCATGTTACCAGTCACCTTGCCCTGATTAAAAGCAGTAGTTCGAGCTTTCAGTTTCACGCGAATGCTGCCATCAATCCACGGTTTCTGGTTAGGGAATGTTTTAATCGTTGCTATGGGAACGACATCTTCAACACACGTTCTAATGAACTCGCACACCGAATCAGCGTATTCGTCAATATTGTTATCTGACGCAATACGAAACATATCCCAGTCCACGTGATGGAAGCAGTCTTGGAGTGTGGAGTCAGCTTGGTCGGACCAGCGTTGGACAGACCTCAGCGTGGGAGCCTCTTGTTTTAGTTTCTGTCTGTAGGCAGGGATCAACAAAATGGAGTCGTGGTCAGCTTTTCTGAAAGGAGGGCGGGGCAGGGCCTTATATGCGTCGCGGAAGTTAGAGTAACAATGATCCAAGGTTTTTCCACCCCTGGTTGCGCAATCGATATGCTGATAAAATTTAGGGAGTCTTGTTTTCAGATTAGCCTTGTTAAAATCCCCAGCTACAATGAATGCAGCCTCCGGATAAATGGATTCCAGTTTGCAAAGAGTCAAATAAAGTTCGTTCAGAGCCATCGATGTGTCTGCTTGGGGGGGATATATACGGCTGTGATTATAATCGAAGAGAATTCTCTTGGTAGATAATGCGGTCTACATTTGATTGTGAGGAATTCTAAATCAGGTGAACAGAAGGATTTGAGTTCCTGTATGTTTCTTTCATCACACCATGTCTCGTTAGCCATAAGGCATACGCCCCCGCCCCTCTTCTTACCAGAAAGATGTTTGTTTCTGTCGGCGCGATGCGTGGAGAAACCCGCTGGCTGCACCGACGCCGATAGCGTCTCTCCAGTGAGCCATGTTTCCGTGACGCAAAGAACGTTACAGTCTCTGATGTCCCTCTGGAATGCTACCCTTGCTCGGATTTCATCAACCTTGTTGTCAAGAGACTGGACATTGGCGAGAAGAATGCTAGGGAGTGGTGCACGATGTGCCCGTCTCCGGAGTCTGACCAGAAGACCGCCTCGTTTCCCTCTTTTTCGGAGTCGTTTTTTTGGGTCGCTGCATGGGATGCATTCCGTTGTCCTGTTTGAGAGGCAGAACACAGGATCCGCGTCGCGAAAAACATATTCTTGGTCGTACTGATGGTGAGTTGACGCTGATCTTATATTCAGTAGTTCTTCTCGACTGTATGTAATGAAACCTAGGATGACCTGGGGTACTAATGTAAGAAATAACACGTAAAAAAACAAAAAACTGCATAGTTTCCTAGGAACGGCGGCCATCTCTGTCGGTGCCGGTGTGTGCGAGTAGGTGTGTCCAAACGTTTGACTGGCACTGTATGTGTTATAGAAATTGTTGCGCAACCTTAGAAGACAACATTCGCCGTATCCATATATTTCTTGTGCCTCGTTGGTACAATCAACAGGGAGGAAACAGTAGTTCACCACCCCACAGGGGCCAATTACAGTATCAGGCCATTTTGCGGGGAGGGAGACTGCTTTTCTTTTCCTTTTCACTTCCTCGCCTGTCAAAACTTGAATCCAATAAAGTGTCTTCAACAAACAGCTCTTTGAATGACTTTCTCGCAATCCTGAGAATGAAGAAAAGTGGGCAATCGAGGGAAACAAAAAAGGGTGGGTAAAATAGTGTTTACACCGAGAGCATTACAAACGTGTTATCTGACCTTTAGGGTACTTGTTGTGGTGTGAAGCTAGAAGTGGGGAGTTTGAAGGTGTACCGGAGGCGGTATTGTTGGGAGTTTAGGCCAGAAGAAAACTATTTGGTACATAACTAAGGCCCCTACAATTTTTCTTGGTGCGCTTTATAGGGCGGCTGTGGTGCAGTCACACTTCATTACACCATGTTCAGCTGACTTTGGTCTTAGATCTGTCTGGTCAATTCGTCAATTCGGATGAAGTATCTGTAACGGCTGTCGTAGGTGGATGAGGACCAAGGTGCGCGTTCATCCATTTAATAATGGAACTGAACACTGATTAACAAAAACACAGAGAACAACCGAAACAGTTCTGTCTGGTGCAGACACAAAAACAGAAAGCAACCACCCACAACCAAAATGGGGAAAACAGGCCACCTAAGTATGATTCTCAGTCAGAGACAACGAACGACACCTGCCTCTGATTGAGAACCATACTTAGGTAGCCTGTTTTCCCCATTTTGGTTGTGGGTGTTTGCTTTCTGTTTTTTTGTGTCTGCACCAGAGAGAACTGTTTCCGTTCTTCTCTGAACCAAACACATAGAAATATAACATAGAAAGAAGAACATAGACTACCCGTCTCCTGCCTGGTCATTTCTCCACAACACAAATATTACACTACCCACCCCAAATCACGCTCTGACCAACCTAACACAAAGACATAAAAAAGGAACTAAGGTCAGAAAATGACAGAATCAGTCCAGAAATGCAGTCATTTAGCTACCTTGCAATTTGGCACAGAACAGCTTAGAACTAAACTCTTTCCACTGATGCCTAATAATACCATCCATCCATCCATACAACCATTCTAACCACCTCTTCTTGGCACAGATGTTAGGCAATGATAGGTGTTGTCCAGTAAGGTTCCTGTGGTGTTTGACCCTGTTTGTGGCCATACAGATGGCTGTATAGTACAGTGCAGTGGCCCAGTGGTGTGTCAGTTGGCTGTGTTTGGTTCACTGAGGTGCTATGGGTCCACACCGGCCCTGGCTTAGCCTCCAGCCATGAGTCCTTATGAGGCTTGACAGCGTGTTTACTTTGGACGCCATTTCCTAGAAGTTTCTGCATGGTTTGGTGCTCACTAACAGTTGATGGCCGGCCTCTTTATTGAATTAGTTCTGTGTCAGAGCGTGAGAGTGAGAGAGGGAGAGAGATAGAGAGAGACGGAGTGGCTTTTGTCCTCTTTCGACATCCACCTAAACCCCTTTCCCTACTCTCTCTCCTACTGAGAGGGTCATGAATTTATGTTCCACGCTCTGACATATGCACGCTGACACTAACCCCAACACAAACATCAACAGAGTCAACCATTCAGGGGGTTATACATTGTGGTCGCACACAAACAGAAGTGGGGAAACTGGATGGATGTGTCGGAGATCCTATTGGATCTCTGCTTTATTCTATTGAGATGCCTCTCTTTGCAATGTGTTGTACATGTATCGCTTTCATGGCAAATATCACATACTGACATATAACGACCTTGTCCTGTATAGAGAAGCGTATTCATACAGCGAAACGACCTGTGCTTCAACCAGTGATAGCATGTCTTCCTTGACCCATTGATCAAGCAAGAAAAAACACACAAACTCACATACGGTACTCTCCCACGCTAACAACTATAGCACACCCACATCCCGCATCCTCCCACTTCTTCAAAGAGAATACAAATGGCTTCTTCAATCCCAAACACTTTGAAGCATGGAGGTCCTCGCAGCCATTATTCAACTGGAGCGTGAGTAGCCCCATTCTGAATGAACTAACCTTGATCGCATGCTAGTTTGTAGTGCGCTGGCACTCTAAGCCAAGATTTCAGATGCTCTTTAACCTGTCATCTATGACGGATCTGGAAGCCTCAGGAGCACTATGTCACTACTGTAACAGATATGGAAACCAAATGCAGGATAATCCCCTAGTTAGCACTTTACATCCCCATTATACTAATCTCAATCCAGAGCCCATTCAGATTAGTTCAGTAAAATGATAATGCTCCGCCCATCGCTCATAAAGATTAGTCATCACACTGATAATCCCAAATCGAAGCCAAATGGTTATTTATCGGTTATTGGGTGGCGATATATGTGCTGACGGGTAAGTAATGTATGCTTTTATGGTATATAGTTGATGTTATTCATTACCTAGATGTCAGCATCTGTAAAAAGGCATCTTGGGAAACCAGTATACACTATTCCTCGGTCATTGATTGTGGCCTGAGGGAGGAAAAACAGTGAAGAGAAAAGACACTGAGATCGATATTAGGCCACAATGTTTATTCAGTAGTGTTGTTTCAACGTATAGGTACAATACTGTCTGCTTTTGTAAGACAAAAAAAAAATGCCAGTCATTATCATCACCCCCCTGGTGTAATGTACGCACCTCCCTATTCTCTCCAAGAGAGCGAGTACATTTCCAAATGGTAGGCACTTTGAAGGTTTAAAACATTGGTGAATATACATTTGTATATATAATATATCTTTTCATATACTAATAAGCAATTGGACTCAATGGTCAGAGCTCTAATAGAAATAAAAATATATATATTTTTTAAAACAATAAAAGAAATGTGGCCATAATGGGAATATGTATAGTGATGGTGAGAATACCGTCTTTGGGTTTTGTTTATGCAGTTCAGTACCTTCCTTTCTATGATAAGTTGAGAGAGAGAGGGGGGGGGGGGGGTTGCAGGTAGAGGGCAGAAGCTTGAGGGTATAGCAGAGTGGGGAAGGAGGAGGAGGAAGGGTTGCATGGAGGAGGATGGCCTCAGATTGGTGGTAGGAGTTCAGATGACAACGTCTATTTCACATTACCGTACAGCCCAACATCTCAAAAGGCAACTTCACTATCTGTTGTACCTTTCTCCTCGTTGCAGGTTCATGCAGAGGGGACCGTTTTAATGAGAAAGGGTGACGGCAACAACAGGTCAAAATCCCGTACCTTTGTTGGTACATGTTTTGTGCTTGGTAACCAACCTCACACTGTCTGATAATCGCTCTCAGGAAAGCTCTTCCCTGGTAAACAGAGCAATTCTGCGGACCAGCACCTGTATTGGGATTAGCTCAAATCCAGATGCATTGACTAACCACAACACTTGAAGCTTTAGAAAAAGGATCCAAAGTTCCATTTCACTCTTAACAACTGGTACTGAACCACTGGGAACATCGCCGCCATCCGCACAGAGCTGACTCATTTCAATTGGCAGCTGGTGCGTGTCCAGTAGTACATAACAGGCTGCCAGAAAGGATCTCCTGACTAAACCAGCGACACGGGGAGACAAAAACACTGGGCGCGCTGGCAACACAGTGGAGTGAGACAAAGGGGAGGGGCCGACAGGTCCATTGGCTCTGGTCCAATCTGATTACCATGAGGAGATGGAGAGAGTGCTGGGGGTGAGAGTCAGAGGTGGAACAGGCAAAGTAAACTAGGGGGAAATATTGGGGGTGGAAGGGAGCCAACGCCCCTGAGCCAAATTTAACCCCAAATATATTAAACACTCTGAGCTGAACGAGACCAGCAGAGGAGCAATGCAGTGAAAGTGCAATGTGAAAAGTTGTATGCAATTAAATCAAATGAAATAAACATTCACAAGACACACTGTAAAGTAGATCTTATATCTTTTTCTTGAGCCCCTGCCACATCTTCGCTTTTAAAGACCGATTCCCGATTATAAACACGTACGCTGTATAAGAAATGGTTTTGACCAAGAGAAACATTGAAAGAAAACAAAACAAGACACACAAAAATTAAATTAAACGCTCACTTTCCACTAGATGGGTGTGAGAGCAAGAAAATAAACATTGTAACCTGAAGGGAAAACATTTACATTGACCGTTATCAGCGTTAATATGAAGACCAAAGTACTTCATGAAAACTACAAAGGCATTTTTTTTTTTACATCTGAGAAGAAAAAAAAGATAAATTAATGAAATACACATTTTAGAGATCAATGTCAGACATGCTAGGACAAAAATGAAAAAAAAAAAATATGAAGTAGGATTGATACAGAATAATTATATTCAATTATTTCCACTTTTAAAAATATTCTTTACAAATACATACTGCTACAGTTAAATAGTAGTCAGTGACTAAAAACAGCTCCTTTGACAGAAGACAGATGGAATCAGTTTTTCTCACCTTTACAGATTGTGTTTTTTGTTTAGTTTTTTTCAGCCTTTTCAAATAATACACAAAATGTTTAAATACACTGAGATTTGCCATAAAATAAGCAATGCTTGGCTTTTCATTTAAAAAAAGAAGAAAGAAAATGTCTTAATTACAATACTCTATGCAAAAGCTTTCCTTTATGTATTTTTTTCATCAATAAATGTTTAACTTTTTTTGTTGTTGTTGTAATTTAACAGCTTTTGTCGTTGTCATGGACTGCCATAAACTGTCACTGTGATTTGTCAATCTTCTCGCGAGGGGGCGGGGCTTTAGGCATAAAACTCCTTGGTTGGGGCCTTCTGATATGCTGCCCCAGAGGGTTTCTTCTCTCCCAGGTCGTAGCTGCCCTCATCCTTCTTCCTCATGCGGTAAACCAAGAGGAGGATGAGGAAGATGGCAAAGAGGAAGCCAATAACTCCGCCCGCAATGACAGCTGTGGACAGAGAGCAGGAGAGATCAGAGGTTAGAGGTCAAAGGCTATTCAGAGGGCACTGAAGCTTACAGCATCTAGAGAGGGAACTTTGAATGCACTGTACCCTTTCGTAAGCAATCTACCTGTCAAGCTACTCAACATTACTCCCAGATCTTGCGGTATCGGGGACAGGAGGAGGTATCGAGGACAGGAGGAGGTTAGCTAGCCACGTCTGTTTGCACAGTGGGCTGGGCCTTCTGGTCTCTGGGTTTTACATTGAGTTAATCCACAGTATTTACAGGCTTGTCAAGGCCCGGGTTTCAGTGGATGTGGCCAACGTGACAGTAATTGAAAACAAATGAAAAAAGTTGCATACCTAGCAGACAGACTTTGAAAAGTCTGCGCCTCACATGTCTACAAGGTAGATCATTTGAACAATTTTGAAATACACTAGTTAGACAAATATTCAAGTTTGGGTGTAACTTTTAGAAATGTCAAACTTTGGAATAAACATAAAAATCCAAATGCGCAAAGGCAACTAACTGGATGGATGTTTGTGGGATACACACTACATGACTAAAAGTATGTGGACAACTGCTCGTCGAACATCTCATTCCAAAAGCATGGTCATTAATATGGAGATGGTCCTACCTTTGCAGCTATAACAGCCTCCACATACTTCTGGGAATGATTTCCACTAGATGTTGAATCATTGCTGCGAGGACTTACTTCCATTCAGCCACAAGAGCATTAGTGAGGTCGGGCACTGATGTTGGGCGATTAGGCCTGGCTCGCAGTCGCATTTCCAATTCATCCCAAAGGTGTTCGATGAGGTTGAGGTCAGGGATCTGTGCAGGCCAGTCAAGTTCTTTCACACCGATCTCGACAAACTATTTCTATATGGACCTCGTATTGTCATGCTGAAACAGGAAAGGGCCTTTCCCAAACTGTTGCCACAAAGAAGGAAGCACAGAATTGTCTATAATGTAATTACATGCTGTAGCGTTAAGATTTTCCTTCACTGGAACTAAGGGGCCTAGCCCGTATCATGAAAAACAGCCCCAGACCATTATTCCTCCTCCACCAAATTTTATGCATTGGGGCATGTAGCGTTCTCCTGGTATCCGCTAAACCCAGATTCATCCGTCGGACTGCCAGATGGTGAAGCGGGATTCATCACTCCAGAGAATGCGTTTCCACTGCTCCAGAGTCCAATGGCGGTGAGCTTCACACTACTCCAGCCGATGCTTGGCATTGCGCATGGTGATCTTAGACTTGTGTGCAGCTGCTCGGCCATGGAAATCCATTTCATGAAGCTCCCTACGAACAGTTCTTGTGCTGACGTTGCTTCCTGAGGCAGTTTGGAACTCTGTAGCGAGTGTTGCAACCGAGGACAGATGCTGCTCCTAGATGTTTCCACTTCACAACAACAGCACTTACAGTTGACAGGGACAGCTTTAGCAGGGCAGACATTTGACGAACTGACTTGTTAGAAAGGTGGCATCCCATGACGGACGGTGCCACGTTGAATGTCACTGAGCAATTAAAAAACGGGCAATTCTACAGCCAATGTTTGTCTATGGAGATTGCATGGTGGTGTGCTTGATTTTCATACACCTGTCAGCAACGGGTGTGTCTGAATTAGCCAAATCCACTCATTTGAAGGGGTGTCCACATACTTTTGACCATGTAGTGTATTTCCAGCACAACTATATTGACGTCCGAATTCATCCTCATCCATTTCACTTCTTCCCAGGAACTAACAGACGGCTGTCACAACAAAGCAGACCTAAAGTAGCAATCCATTTGTAGCACACGACATGTGTATCTCTGACACTGAAGGGAAAACTGCATCAGTGAGTGTGATTTCCAGTCAGATCATTTCCCTAGTTCGCATTTCGCTAGAGCCGGGGAATTATCACTAAATTGGAGCAGACCGCATTATGAACTCTGGAAGGTCCCACTGAGGGGTAATTTAGTTTATATATTAAACTGGTTCTTTTCAGGAGCTGTAGAGAGCTTAGAGAGCTTGACAGACGTGGGGAGAAATCCCCCTTGCCCTTAGATGTGTGTTACTGCACCATTACTACCCTGACCTATTAACAGCACGATTAAGGAATGATCAGGAAATAAACTAAATGTATAACATCAATGTTAAAACGACTGTATTATAGATGATTAGGTGTTTTCATCAAGAGTCCCTTTGCAGAGCATAGATGAAGTTGCTGCACAAGTGCCTAAAGATAAAAGATGTAGCGAAGATGCAACCAACTAAATGTGCCTGACATCAAGTAGACACATTTTGTCATCGATCCAAGCATGGCACCTGACCTACTTCATAATCAAAGATGTACTCAAGAACTCAGTGGAGAATTCAAACGGCAGTCCAGTTACCTGACAGTAGCTAGGTTTCCATCCAATTGGAGACAGATTTTAGTGTGAGTATTCAAAAATCTGCATAAAAACATGTACTGAATTAAAAAGGAAGTGAAATGGGTTTCGATCGCATTTTGAACTCTACTGATGGTGTTGTCACAAAAACAATTGTGTTATACAGCGAATGTGCTCACTCTGGACTTGGCAAATGCCCTCTAGCCAACAGCACGCAGATACAGTGCGGATAGGCTACCTACAGTGCCTTCAGAACGTATTCAAACCCCTTGACTTACTCCACATTTTGTCATGTTACAGCCTGTATTCAAAAGGGATTAAATCCATTTTTTTCTTTGCCATCTACACACAATACCCCATTATGCCAAAGTAAAAACATGTTTTTTACATTTATTTGAGCAAATATCTCATTTACAGAAGTATTCACACGAATGATTCAAGCTCTGTCAAATTGCCATTTTCAAGTATTTTAAGCCGAATTAAGTCAAAACTAACTGGGCCATTCAGGAACGTTTAATGTCGTCTTGAATAGCAACTCCAGTGTATATTTGGCCTTGTATTTTAGGTAATTGTATTTCTAAAAGCTGAATTTGTCTCCCAGCATCTGTTGGAAAGCACTGAGTATACTACTTTTATAAAGCCAGCTTCAGTTAGCTTCACATTCTAGCTCAGGCTTCATCCATACTATGACTCTAGCTGGCTTGTCATATGTGGCTAGGATTTTTTGCTTTGCTCTATTCCGTGTTTTCTAATCCTAAAAAACTCCCTTGGCTGATGACAAGCATACCCATAACATGAAGCAGCCACCACCATGCTTGAAAATATGAGGAGTGGTACTCAGTGATGTGTTAGATTTTCCCCAAACATAACGCTTTTTATTCAGACAAAGTTGATTTCTTTGCAAAATTGTAGCAGTTTTACTTTAGTGCCCTATTGCAAACAGGATGCATGTTTTGGAATATTTTTTATTCTGTACAGTCTTCCTTCTTTTAGTATTGTAGAGTAACCACAATGTTGTTGATCCATCCTCAGTTTTAAGCTTTCACAGCAGTTCACAACAGTTTAAACTCTGTAACTGTTTTAAAGTCACCATTGGCCTCATGGTGAAATCCCTGAGACGGTTTCCTTCCTCTCCGGCAACTGAGTTAGGAAGGACCCCTGTATCTTTGTAGTGACTGGGTGTATTGATACACCATCCAAAGTGTAATTAATAACTTCACGATGCTCAAAGGGATATTCAATGTTTGCTTTTTCATGTTTATCGATCTACCAATAGGTGCCCTTCTTTGCTAGGCATTAGAAAACCTCCCTGGTCTTTGTGGTTGAATGTGTGTTTGAAATTCACTGCTCGAGTGAGTGAACTTACAGATAATTGTATGTGTGGGGTACAGAGATGAGGTAGATATTCCAAAATCATGTTAAACACTATTATTACACACAGAGTGAGTCCATGCAACTGAATATGTGACTTGTTAAGCAAATGTTTACTCCTGAACCTATTTGGGCTTGCCATAATGAAGAGATGTATTACTTGATTCAAGACGTTTCAGATCAAAACAATTCTATGAATTTGTAAAAAAATCTGAAAACCTAATTCCACTTTGACATGACGGGGTATTGTGTGTAGGCCAGTGACACACAACACCTCTATTTAATCCATTTTAAATTCAGGTTGTAACACAACTAAATGGAGAAAAAGTAAAAGGGCTGTGAAAACAAAAACATACAAAAGAGCAAGATTATTTGTATTTGTCAAACAGCAGCCAAGTATCGATCGCCATGTCACCCGAATAAGACCCTCGATATATATTCGAAAATAGCATAAAGCTTAAGTACTTTAGGCGCATAAAAAGGTTAGATGGAAACCTGGTTGGTCATATTCAACCTAATTTCCTATTTAAAAGCTCACAACTCATAATCAACCTCTAGTCGATCACAAACAGTAGTCTAGTGTAGATGTGTAGAAGCAGATGCAAGGACTGCATCCTGTGTCCACTGTCCAAACCACCAAACCCCAGTGTGGTTTCTGTACATACCTGCCAGCACCTCTGTTCTCTGGAAGAGGTTTTCCGAACGCACCTCGATGGGCTCCAGGGGGGAGCTGGGGACACCGGTGGTGCTGGTGATCTGGTTCTTACGCTCGTCCTCTGTGACGGGTACAGGGGGCTGGGAGGAGAGAATGAAAGAATTACAGATTGAGGGATACATACGGGTTCTGTACCAACATAATGCTCAATGGGCTGGTCCATCTTTAGCTCAGTGGGCCGGTCTAAATAGTCTGGTGTATGGGTTGGTTGTTCTGTTCCCTCACCTCTGTTCGGACTGGCTTCCTGGGCGTTTGCATTGGCAGGTCCTCTCTGGGCGTGTCTGTCTCCACTCTAGGAGTGAAGTCTTTGGTGGAGTCCTTGGTGGGTTCTGCTTTGGGGGCAATGTACAGCGTGCTCACGGTCACCGCCTCCTCGAACACCTCCTCGCCAATGCCTGCAGAGCAAGATGAAGAGATCGCACTGTTTGTACTACTTCCCCGGAACTCAATCACTTTCACTTTAATGTCTGCTGAAGGTGAAAGGTCGTTTGAGTCTGTGTTTAAGTGAAATCCTGCTTTTTCATAAGACCTTTGTTTTTAGAAGAAGTACGTTACATTCGCATTCCTAATTCAATTGCAACAGACAAAAGCCACCTCCTGATATTCCCGAATGGGATGAGGTGGAGCTAATGTGAGGTAAAAACAAGAGTTCGCTACAGTTGTCATAGCCTGCTTTGCTTTGGCCGCCTGCCTGTCGTTAAAACGTTTCGTAAAAGGTGCTTCGATACCTAAGTGAAACCTCAGTTTTGACAGACATGCCTGTTCTGAAAGACACAGTATACAGCAGTGACTGTTTGTGTCCGCCAGCCTGCCTCCCTGTGCGTGTTGACCCAGTTGAAGGCTACGGTGACCAGACTCTTACCTGACCCTGACCCCGAGTTAAAGTCGTCGTCGTCCTCGGGGTAGTAACCCCCGGACCCTGTCTCGTCAATGAAAAGGTCGTCCACTTCGGAGGATGACTTGGCCGCGTCCGCTATCTGAAAGGGAGAACAACAGAAACATAAGACTAAGTGTTGGAGGATTTAGACTGTAAAGAGACCACTTTTCAGTGTGCGAGTCTGACATAACATTCCTGTAGCCACCACTTTGTCTTGGAAAATACTTCTAGCGGTGAACACATTCATGGATACTACGGTCTCACCTTTGGTAGGAGGCACTGAGTTTCATTGAAAAGTGAACGCCAACGCTCTTATCACTGGACTCAAAGGCGTAGTTGCCCCAAAAAGAGTTGCATTGGTAGTTTCGGGAACTACAGAATGTTCTGCCAGGTAGGACCATTGTTATATGCTTGAACATCGTAGTCCGTGTACCTCCGAGGAAACTTGTCTCCATAAACCGCGCTGGATAATATCACTGTCTCAAGAGATATAACACCCCTCTCTAAACAGATGAGCATTAAATTAGACGTCTAGCCCCGCCCGCCATCATTGCCGGGAGGTGAAAGTCCATAGAAGTGTGTGTGTTTGTCTTACAGCTTAAACAGAGTAGCCAATAGGGAAGCTGAAATTGAACTATGCTGTTTGTGTGACTTGGAAAGGCATCAACCCCCTCGAGACTATAGCATGCTAGTTAATAAAATGTTATGTCATCCATCCTCAATTTCCTTTACACACAACATCATAGAAACTCTGTGTAATGACTGCACATTGGACAAAACATTGCCATTGCTGTGTGCGTGCATGTGGAATAGCTGGGTAGCTGGGTAGGCCCCATGGCAACCTCCATGGCAACCTCCAACCAACCAACCTCCATTCAACCTCACTCAGAGCCCGGGTGTGATGTCCCCTCCATACTGATGCTACTTAAGAAAAGGGCCACAAAAGAGGGCCAACAATAAATCATCCCAGCGTTGCTAAGGTGCTTGTGTGGTGGTGGTACTAGGTGCTGATAAACCTGACACGAAATGAACTGGGATTCGATTTTACACTCGGTGCTTTTCCAGAAAAGGCCGGGGAAGAAAGAGTTTCGGAGGGCCTGACATAAGAGATTACTCTTTTCTTTGGAAGGAAGCTGTGATAAAGGTAGAAAAGTAGTAGGTTTGTGTTGTCGGTCGGTCTGTCTGTCTGTCTGTCTGTGTGTGTGTGTGTCTGTCTGTCCTTGCAAGGTTGCCTTTTTTACTATGCCTGAGCACACAACTGAGCACACACACACACACACACACACACACACACACACACACACATTATTCAATACATCACAAATATGAAGAAAGAAACGCTAAACAATGACACTGCTATAGTGTACAAAGGGCAAGCACGCAGTGAATCAAATCAGATATTAATTCTAGAGCGGAAATTGTCAGTAAACTCCTGCCCCCTTATCACTATTGACATTTTGGACCTTCCAGGAAGACTTGCCTTTGAATTATTCTCACAAGCTGGGAGTTCCAAGCCTAGAACCCCATAACAAAGAAGTGCCATCCCCATAGAAACATTAGGCTACTAGTAATTCTATTTCTACACCATTCTCTCGTGTATGGAAACCCTCTTCTCCTTCCAGATAGTGTCTTCTGTGTTTGTTTACTTTCTTTCCACAGAAAGTGAGAGGCCAGACAGGGCACCGATTCTCTTTCTGCTCGTCAACTAAATGGCAATTAGGCTATTACAGCCTAATGCTGTTCCCCCTCGTGGTGCTCTTCACAAACAAAGCCTGCTCTACACATGATCTGACTACTGCGCACTGGCATTCTTTCAACTCAAGACATAAAGGCTTTCTTCCAAGCAGGCTTTTTCTTTATAAAGACGAGGGCTCTAGAGTCTATCTGTTAAGGCTTCAAGCACACACACACACACACACACACACACACACACACACACGCACGCACACACACGCATTTGAAATACTTTCTTTGAATCCACCAATCAAATTTGCATTAAAAAAAGGATCCAAACATTTCAAAGGTCCCTGTATGTATGACACTCCAGGGTACAGAAAGCACATCCTTCTCCAAATAGCCAGGCTGCCCACGACAGCTGAAACAGAGCAGTACCTAGCCAAATGCTTTGCCCTAGTTTTTGTCAGGCCCACAGTCTGGAGGCCACGCGCCTCACGCCTGTGTACGTGGCCGAGACTGCCAAATATCAGCCCCACCAGCTTGCACCTCCACCCGAGACTGTCCAAGCGTGCCACCCGGGGCTGGTATTTAAGAAGCTTCCTGGCAAAGGCCTGCTCCATGGAGCCGTCAAAAGAGCAGCCCACTTCCAGAATGAGCCCTTCCCCCTGGCCTCCCCCCACAACAACAATATTTGACACACAGGAACACATCATCATCATCATCGTCACACCAGCTTCCCCGTACACAAGAATGTTTCTGTATGTGTGCTTGGTGAGACTACTACTCTCTGGCTATCAGGTCAACAAGGCGGTCATGTCTAGCAAAGCACCAATCCTTTAGTGACCAGCAGCCATTCACCACATGGGCAATGGACTCCATTACATTTGACTCATGTAGAATACAAAATGGGTCATGGTTCGCAGGGTTCCAGAGTGGTAGATTATATTTTGTTGGTAGGACTTGCAGCCTCGCCTTGGATGAGATGTTCCATAATGGGTGACAGAAGCCTCCACGACAACACCGAGATCTGACCACAACTGCATCAGAGGCCGTCACTGGCTCAGTTTGCACATCAGTCCGTGTCCACCTGAGCTCCACTCCAGTCTGGTTACACAGGTCTATTTAAATATTTTTTTATTCTAGGTCTCTATAGAGTACGGACAGACATCGGTTAATGCTTCAAGCACATGCACCCCCCCCCCCCCCAAAAGTGTTAATGACGTAGTCATTCTCCACCTCCAGCTATGACCCTAACTAACACAATGAGAGCGGTCGGATACAAAACATACAATCCCTCTCCACTGGTATGAATAAAGCCAATCAGAGCCTTAGCCGAGACCCTAACAAGCAACGAGCAGCACCTAGTCGTGCGCCTGACTGACTGACTGACTGACAGAGAGACTGCGATAACAAGGGTCTGGCAGCACTGTGGCTTCTATTAGAACTGAACTACAGCAGTTCCTACTGTCTGTCTGCTCCTCATGAACAACTAGTGGCCAGCAGGAGGCTTGGTGGTGATGCAGTCGGTCTCCATAGAGACCTTGTCTAGGGAAAGAAACATAATAGACAAGAGGAAGAAGAAGAGAGGGGGAGGAGAGAGGAGAGGAGAAGCAGAAAGAGGAAAGAGGAGAGAAAGAGAGCGAGAGAGAGAGAGAGAGAGAGAGATTATGTGCTGCAGTAGACAATCTGTTGCCAGCAGGTTGCTTTGCTAAAAGCCTGTCAAACCACCAAACCTATGCCTGGCGGTGTCTGGAAGCCAAAGAGGCTCTCTCGATGGCTTGGGCAGTTAGCTGTGAGCTAGCGCTATTGTATGTATGTGTGTGTGTGGGGGGGAGGGGGAGTTAGAGTAGGGGATGGGTGGCTAAGGGTCGTGGGTGTAGTGTAGGGTAGCTTGGATGAGCCATCTTGCCCCATCTCTAATCCGCATTGACACACTGCATTCACTTCGTACACGGTCAATATTAACTCACCCCAAGACAGGGGAGACACGGGGGAGAGACGGGGGAGACACGGGGGAGAGACGGGGGAGAAAAAGAGTGTTCCTCAAAGGTATGCAGACACGCATGAATACACTCACACACGCATGAATACACTCACACACGCATGGGCTCACACACACACGCATGGGCTCACACACACACGCATGGGCTCACACACACACGGACACACGTGCACACACACGGACACACGCGCACACACACGGACACACAGTAAGGCTTCACAGGAGTGGAAAACAAGAGACAGGGGACAGGGGGCAGACACTGCCTCAGACATTCTTCGACGGTCTGGTGCTCTGCTCCTGCTCTAAAATATTTCCTTATGAGGGCGAGCGACGCCCAATGACATCAGAAAGCACTTGACTTGCAATGCCGTCCTTTCATGTTTCATGAGAATATCCACTCATGCCACCTATGGTACCTCACAGTACAGTGTCCAGGCTATATTAAGCGATCAATGGTCATCGGTCAGTATTGTCCTCTTCTGTAAGACCATTGGCTACCGCTGTACTATCAAAAGAAATCGGTCTCCTCTCTCCTCTCATGGCAAATAAAAGTAGGGCCTGCTGAACGTCGATGACTTTCTGAATGAGAAAAGGCCTGGGTGTCTCTGTGTTAATCTCTAAATAATAAAGTGCAGGTAGCTGTGAGTTTATCTGTAAACTCAGCGAGCCGCAGATCCATACGGCTCAATACTACCACCACTCTGGCCTCCTTCCCATCTCTCTCCCACTGGCACGTTTACAGGTTTTTTGGGTTTGTTATCGGCCCTGAATGGATGGACGGCTACGGCTTTTCCCTGTGGCCGACCTGGCTGGGAGGAAAAGATTGGGGGGTGACTGGGCGAGAGCAATTAGCTTGAGTGGGCTAAAATGGCTGGGTTCAAGATGCAGTGTTTCAATAGTGAAGTGTTTCAAGAAGTTAAGAGTTGACTCTTGCTATTGGTCCTATGTGGAATTTAGTGTGTAACTTATTGCATTAAGAGATACCGACAACAACAACGGACTGCTAGGTTGGCATCGGTCGGTGGCCATTTTGTAGGATAACGCTAGAACCTGCTAACACTAAACAAACCAGCAGGAAGCTAGCTTCATAATGTATGTTTGCCGGTGAGGATTTGTTTGTCGAATGCATTTGGGGGTTGAGAAATTGAGTTGAAAAATACCAACGCTGCACCAATGGAGGTGGAGTTCAAACAGGGACCCAGAAAATAAACAAAATGCTTGTGGTGGTGGGGGAAAGGAGGGGGAGTTAGGGTGGTGGGGCTGGGGTCGTCTCTCAGCCGCTCTTCAGAACCTTCAACTTTTATTGCCCTCCCGGGGATCATAATAAGGAACTAATCGATCGTCTTTGAGACACTGGAGGGCAGGGGCTGTTACAGCAGGAAGTTGACACAAATCAAAACCAGACTGTGTGACCTAGAGCTATTCCAGGAGTGTGGGGGACAGCTTTGTAGCGTGTGTGTGTGTGTGTGTGTGTGTGTGTGTGTGTGTGTGTGTGTGTGTGTGTGTGCGTGGGGGGTGACATTTACCATGAGAAGCAGCCTAAATCCAGGAAACAGAATCTGTTTATCTGGCTCTGTTGCTAGCAGCTCACTTTGCCACATGTTCCATTTTGCATCACGCATAATAGCACAACATAATGCATTCATGATAGGGATTTCTGGTTAATGATTGAACTTCTTATTCTTTTTTTAAAGTATATAAAGTAGAGGTCGACCGATTAATCGGAATGGACAATTAATTTTTTTAGACCTTTATTTAACCAGGCAAGTCAGTTAAGAACACATTCTTATTTTCAATGACGGCCTAGGAACGGTGGGTTAACTGCCTCGTTCAGGGGCAGAACGATAGATTTTCACCTCGTCAGCTCAGGGGATACAATCTTGCAACCGTACAGTTAACTAATCCAAAGCTCTAACCATTGCACTCCAGCGAGGAGCCTGCCTGTAACGCAAATGCAGTAGAAGCCAAAGTAAATTGCTAGCTAGCATTAAACTTATCTTATAAAAAACAATCAATCATAATCACTAGTTATAACTACTAATCCAGTTTAGCAGGCAATATATACCAGGTGAAATTGTGTAATTTCTCTTGCGTTCATTGCATGCAGAGTCAGGGTATATGCTACAGTTTGGGCTGCCTGGCTCATTGCGAACTAATTTGCCAGAATTTTACGTAATTATGACATAACATTGAAGGGTGTGCAATGTAACAAGAATATTTAGACTTAGGGATGCCACCCGTTAGATAAAATACCGAACGGTTCCGTATTTCACTGAAATAATAAACGTTTTGTTTTTGAAATTATAGTTTCCAGATTCGACTTTATTAATGACCAAAGGCTTGTATTTCTGTGTGTTATTATGTTATAATTAAGTCTGATTTGATAGAGCAGTCTGACTGAGCAGCAGCAGGCCCGTAATCATTCATTCAAACAGCACTTTTGTGCGTTTTGCCAGCAGTTCATCGCAAGCACAGCACTGTTTGACTTCAAGCCTAACAGCCTAATGGCTGGTGTAACCAATGTGAAATGGCTAGCAAGTTAGCTGGTGTGCGCTAATACCGTTTCAAACGTCACTCGCTTTTAGATTTGGAGTAGTTATTCCCCTTGCGCTGCAAGGGCTTTTGTGGAGCGATGGGTAACGCTGCTTCGAGTGTGGCCTTTGTCGATGTGTTCCTGGTTCGAGCCCAGGTATGGGCGAGGAGAGGGACGGAAGCTATACTGTTACACTGGCAATATAGTACCTATAAGAACGTCCAATAGTCAAAGGTATATGACATAATACTATAAATACTATATTAACTACAACCTAAAACCTCTTACCTTGGAATATTGAAGTCTCATGTTAAAAGGAACCACCAACTTTCATATGTTCTCATATTCTGAGCAAGGAACTTAAACGTGAGCTTTTTTACATGGCACATATTTTACATGGCACACATTTTTACATGGCACATACATGGCACATATTGCATATTGGCACATATTACTTTCTTCTCCAACACTTTGTTTTTGCATTATTTAAACCAAATTGAACATGTTTCATTATTTATTTGATGTATTATATTAAGTTAAAATAAGTGTTCATTCAGTATTGTTGTAATTGTCATTATTACAAATAAAAAATAAATAAAAATCGGCCGATTAATCGGTAGCGGGTGTTTGGTCATCCAATAATCGGTATCTGTATCGGCGTTGAAAAATCATAATCGGTCGGCCTCTAATATAAAGACTTAAAATCCTAATTGGAAAACGAAAGACCCAGTTGAGAGGAGCTAGACAGACGAGTGCTGACAGTATATGCAGTATATACCTTTTGAATCCACACCGTTATCACTCGTAATAAACTGAAAGGTAAACACTGAAATGAACACAGCTGAGGTGCTCTTTCCTGTTTCAAAGCAGTGCCACACTTGCGTTGAGACGAGGGTTTACCTTTTTATTTTGTGGTGCTGTGGACGGCGGAGAGCAGACATTTACGGCTTCATTAGCAGATCTTTATGTCCTCGTAAAGATTGAGTAAACGGTCTGAGGCTGCGCTGAAATGAAAACCAGCAGACCTTGCTGCTCTATGGACCTGGATCAGTTCACCCCATACTTCTGGGTAAATACGCTCAGTACTTTCAGAACCATTTGACCCGTTTCAGTTCGCCACAAAGGTAGGACATTCAATACCCTCAAAAAGGCCTTCAAGATCCGACACGGGACCATTAAAAAGTTTCAGCGTAAAGCTTTGATTTAGTCATCCTAACAAACAATGTGTCAAAGTCCAGTCAAGCACCTCAAACCACCTCAAACTACATCCATATGTGAACAAACACAAGCTGCATAAGCAACATTTGTTACAGTTTGACTGAAATAAGTCCTGCCTCGGGAGTTTTGGCAAAAATGCCAGTCTCACAAAGGAGAACAGAGAGTTTGACTAATTCCCTCCTCACATACACTGAGGAAACATCTACCTCAGACTGCATAAATAACACGAGGCAAGAATCATAAAGAAGCCGATAACACAGAGACAGACAAAATACTTTTTTTTTTAAAACAAAATACTTTTCTTTTGAGCGAGTGCCAAAACAAATCCAACGTTTTTCCTACAGACGCCCAATAAGACACAACACACTCCAGCTATGACTTCCCCTGCTTCCTGAGTGGAAGAGAGTCAATTGCATGGTTTCCAACGAAAAACAGATGCGCACTGATAGCCTGGCCACGGGACAATAGAGTACACTTCGCTTTCACCCCTACCTGTGCAATCCTATTTACGACATTCGGCATGACAAAATAAGAAAAGCCAATGTGCCCCAATCTCGCTGCGGTCTCGGTGTGTGCCTGCGAGCGCTCACACGCTGCGACACATTATGGCTCATTTACTTCCATCTCAGACCATGAAATAGTTTACCAGAATACCAATTAAAGCCTGTCTACTTGACTCATCCGCAGAGGCACCTGATGAGCCTAATATAAAGTTAATGTAACCCTTCAGTGAACCCCCCCCCCCCACACAGCACCCATAAAATAATAAGAGACAACGTGGCTCATGTGGTTTCAACATGTCGAGTTTTCAGTGAATACCTCAGCTCTGTGGCATCTAAGCCCGTAGTCCGTGACAAGAGTTCTTTCTGCACACAGCCCTCTACGGATTCCCAAATCCACCGTTCGGTATACTACCTGCCCCCGGGTGGGAATTGGGAAATTCCTCAGCCCCGTTAAACAGCTTTGATATGCACTGGAAACCCAAGGTTCTTTGTCAGCTCGGAAACCCAATACGCTGGGAAATGGGCTTCACCTGCGAGTCATTTTTTTGTGAGGAGGGAAACTGAAAGATTTGCTGCAGCACAACAGGTTCCTTCCCTCAAGTCACAGTGGAAATAGGAGGCTGTAACAGGCATGGCTGAACAGAAACAAGCACGGGGTAGTTTTAAGTGCTTAGGCCTGTATAAAACAAGTCTCATATTCAATAGCCCTAAGACCTCTAGCTATAACAAAAAAAAGGTATCAGTATTCTAGAATTCCTATATCCAGGAGTGGCGTTCTGGCTTGACTACCATACATCAAGTCCACTACCCTCACAAATACCACTGGGCCAGTCAAAATGGTGCCCGTATCAACATGAATGGTACGCCTCTTCAGGGGGCAGCTCTGTGAGGGGAGGATGTTGCTTGTTCAACAGGGGTGGGGAGAAAGGTTGAAGGGGGGCTTAGAAAAGTTTCAATCCTCAAGCAAACCACTGACCCTCTAATTGACATCGTCTGAAGTGGAAAAGTAGCGTGCCGTGTTCGCAAATTCACCCAATTGGCCGGTTCTGACTTGTCTGAATGACGTTGGAGACGCACTAGCGTTCATATCACACATCCCTGACTAACTCAGCAACACATTCCTTCTCACAAAGGAACGTTTCAGTAAAGATTTGAACGGTCCTTCCTTTCACATTCCAGCTCGCCGAAAAGTAACACATTATCAGCGACAAGGCAATGACCGTTGGTCCTCAAACGTCTCCAGTCAAATGAGCATGAGGACGAGAGTGGAAGAGCGGTTAACAAATGTGATCTTTAAAGGTTATATAGACTGAATTAGTCCTCCAGCCAGTTAATCATTGGCTCATATCACCTAAAGAGAGGTTGATGGGGGGGGGAGAGAGAGAGAGAGAGAGAGAGAGAGCACAAAAGAGAAAGAATATGAGGAGACATTTGAACACACACACACATTTCCACAGGCGTCATCAGTTTCACCTTTAATTAATAGCCAGGCCAAACCTCTACTGATGCACTTTTGGCTAGAGGCACATTAAAGCAAGATGAGGCGCTTTCAATCTCAATCATGGGGAAAATGAGAAGGCCTGCCCCGCGGTCGGCTCTAGACGCTCCCGCTGAAGAAAATGTGCACTTTCCCAAGAGCTCATTCCCCAAGTCTGAGTAACCTTCCCATGACTCATTGATCTTAATATAAAACAGATCGGATTTCCATTCCTGTAGTAAAATCCCTGGGGGCCCGGGTTGGGGGGGAAATGTTTAATTTGCCTTCTGGCCTCAAAGACGTAGATTACACCTTTCTGACTTCTCCTGCAGCACATTAATATTGTCTGACTTAGCTTTGAGCCTACAGGTGGAAGAGAGGACTGCTTTTTCTGGTAAAATAAGGAAATTAATACTTTTGCTCCCAGGCAGGTATAATTGGCTCTTCGTCACGGGGGCCTGTACACATTAGGCCGAGTATACAGGATGGATATTGCAGGAAACAGGCCTTGGGTTCTGTTCAAAGCGCTCATCTCTTTGGCTTGATATGCAACACTCGAGCGCGATTGGGCTCTCCCTGAACACGGGCCACAGGCTCAGCTGGCCCGCGTGTGGTCCAGATTCGGAGCGCCGTACCGTTCCGCCGGGAGCTGTCAACGACTGAAAGGCATTCCTGCCTGATGAAAAGCTATCGGAGGATGAATGCTGAGAGGACTTGCCAAGTCCTCTTCTCGGAGAGGGAAAACAGGTCTTTGCTTTTTCCTTATATCTTAATATGAGCCAGAGGGAGGGAATGGACGAGGATGGATACTTTTCACCAAAGATTCACTCCTGATTACTGCATTGCTGGAATAAGAAGAGGGGTGTGTACTTTGACTGTGACACGAACAGCGACTGGACCAAATCCTCTCAACAGTATTCAGCTTTATATTCCAAGGACTCGATTCAAACTGTTCACATGAAAACAAGTTACGTAAAACAGGAGCTAACACCAGGGCCGCGGGGGGGGGGACACAGGGACACGCGCTCCCTCGCGTGTGCACTCCGATTTTTGTTAATGGGCCTTTACTGTACAGGGTTATTAAATTACCTCTGATCCATGCCACTGTTGCCATCGTGTCACAAGGCACTTCTCATTCACGCTTCAAACAGTCTGCAATCCCCTTCAGCGTGTCAGGATAAAGGCAATGGCTTCAATCAGCATCGCTCAAAGCCTTTGTGTTCGGTTCTCCCCGGGGCCTCTAAAAGAGCTATGGCATCCAGGGAGGGGGGGGCGTGATGGATAAATTACCTGCTGGTTCAAAGTTGAATTGAATCCAGATTCTAAGCCTCGGCCAGAGTGGTGAAAAAAGTAGCTGTAAGTAGCGCCTTTGTCCGGCTTCCATCCAGGCTTTTAAACCTTTTCTTAACAGGAAACTCATGAGTTCTTCAGAGCCAGCTCATTAACCCCATGCAGCCAGGAAGGGCCGTGACATGAAAGAGCTTCTAGGAGCGATGGGTCAAAGGTGACCTGACCACAATGTCATATTGTCTTCCTCACAACATAAAGCAGAAGAGTGGCTCAATGGGGGGGGGGGTGGGGTAGTCAAGGCGCAATGGAGATTGCATGTGACTTTTGAGTTTTTTTGTCTTTTCGACTTTTTTGTCTTTTTAATTGATAACATCCAATTTTATAGGCATGGACAGTTTTGTGTTGACGTAACAAGATTATTTTCCAAATGTATTTAGCATTCAGAGTTTAGCATCATTTCCAATCTTATTCCTTTCATTTACCGTAAGAAAACTTAAGAATGAACCGGTGGGATGTGGAAAAGTTCATGCTCTTTCACCCACACTCAAGCTCATTTACACATATGGCCTTTTCCCCACCCACTTATCTATTTGTGCCGAAAAAATTATGACCTGCCAAAGCTCAGTCTATCTCTCACTGCCACACTGCTGCAAATGGGCCTTTATCTGGAGAAATAAAAGCCATATGTATGAGGGAGGGTGGACGGGTGGGAGGGGCGATTTCACTGCTTCAGTGGCTGATCTACTTCAACCCTCACAGCGCAGCAATTGAATTCCCATCCAACCCTTCCCTTAAGAGGATTTGAGTTCAGGGGAGTCAGGGGGGGGCGACAGTACGAAGAGGGTGGGCTGCGAGGAATAGGGAGGGGGGAAAAGGAGGTGGAGATAGAGTTGCCATAGGGGTGATGACGCAAGTTCCTCTGAGAGCATGATGTTGACTATGATGTTGACTATGATGCTGTGTTGACTATGAGGCTGACTATGATGTTGACTATGATGCTGACTATGATGTTGACTAATGATACTGACTATGATGTTGACTATGATGCTGTGTTGACTATGATGTTGACAATGACGTTGACTATGATGCTGACTATGATGTTGACTATGATACTGACTATGATGTTGACTATGATGCTGACTATGATGTTGACTATGATGCTGTGTTGACTATGATGTTGACTATGATGTTGACTATGATGCAGACTATGAGGCTGACTATGATACTGACTATGATGTTGACAATGACGTTGACTATGATGCTGACTATGATACTGACTATGATGTTGACAATGACGTTGACTATGATGCTGACTATGATACTGACTATGATGTTGACAATGACGTTGACTATGATGCTGACTATGATACTGACTATGATGTTGACAATGACGTTGACTATGATGCTGACTATGATGTTGACTAATGATACTGACTATGATGTTGACTATGATGCTGTGTTGACTATGATGTTGACTATGATGTTGACTATGATGCTGACTATGATGTTGACTAATGATACTGACTATGATGTTGACTATGATGCTGTGTTGACTATGATGTTGACAATGACGTTGACTATGATGCTGACTATGATGTTGACTATGATACTGACTATGATGTTGACTATGATGCTGTGTTGACTATGATGTTGACTATGATGTTGACTATGATGTTGACTAATGATACTGACTATGATGCAGACTATGAGGTTGACTATGATGTTGACTATGATGTTGACTATGATGCTGTGTTGACTATGATGTTGACTATGAGGTTGACTATGATGTTGACTATGATGCTGTGTTGACTATGATGCAGACTATGAGGTTGACTATGATGTTGACTATGATGCTGTGTTGACTATGATGTTGACTATGATGCTGTGTTGACTATGATGTTGACTATGATGTTGACTATGATGCTGTGTTGACTATGAGGCTGACTATGATGTTGACTATGATGCAGACTATGAGGCTGACTATGATACTGACTATGATGTTGACAATGACGTTGACTATGATGCTGACTATGATGTTGACTAATGATACTGACTATGATGTTGACTATGATGTTGACTATGATGTTGACTAATGATACTGACTATGATGCAGACTATGAGGTTGACTATGATGTTGACTAATGATACTGACTATGATGCAGACTATGAGGTTGACTATGATGTTGACTATGATGCTGTGTTGACTATGAGGTTGACTATGATGTTGACTATGAGGCTGACTATGATACTGACTATGATGTTGACAATGACGTTGACTATGATGCTGACTATGATGTTGACTAATGATACTGACTATGATGTTGACTATGATGTTGACTATGATGTTGACTATGATGCTGACTATGATGCTGACTATGATGTTGACTATGATGCTGACTATGATGTTGACTATGATGCTGACTATGATGTTGAAAATTATTCTGACTATGATGCTGACTATGAGGTTGACTATGATGCTGACTATGATGTTGACTATGATGCTGACTATGATGCTGACTATGATGTTGAAAATGATGCTGACTATGATGCTGACTATGATGCTGACTATGATGTTGACTATGATGTTGACTATGATGCTGACTGTGATGTTGAATATGATGCTGACTGTGATGTTGACTATGATGCTGACTGATGTTGACGATGACGCTGACTATGATGCTGTGTTGACTATGATGCTGACTATGATGTTGCATATGATGTTGAATATGATGCTGACTATTATGTTGACTATGATGTTGGCGATGATGCTGACTATGATGCTGACTATGAGGAGGAAGGGGAAAATAAATGGCGAGAGGTTGGGAGCTTGGGAGGTTGGGATGAAGGGAGCGAGGACACACAGTCAGTACCGGCAGAGGGAGGAGGCAAGAAGCAGGAGGACACACTAATGGTGTTACGGGAGGGACGGATGACTCTGATCACAGTATACAGGGCTAATACCAGCAGAGGACACAAACTGGCGCTGGCACAAAAAAAATAACTGGAGCATCGACCCGGTCTCAGCACAACCTGCAAGAACAGTGATCCAGGACCAGGGGGGTTAGTAATTACCTGGTCGGGGTAGCCATGCCCCGTCGCTACGTTCAAACACTGATCCAGAGACAGGTCTAAAGTTTCACACTGAGGCACCAGAACTCACCGCAAGCTACAAATGTTGACCGCACTATGAGGTAAGATGGGAAACAATAACAACCTTAAAGGCATGCTCAAGTCAAGCGGCAACTTATGAAGAGTGGGAAGCCAATATTAATGTAATAGCCGATTAATGAGGCATGATCCCAGCAAGGCCCTGGGAGCTGGGATAGTGGCCTTATGAGTTTGCACAGTCATAGACTACTCAACAGTGCATCATAGAGACATTAAAACATTGACCTAAACCTCCGATGGCTAGATGCTCGTAGAACAAAGCTGCTCTCTAATGCAACAGCTTTAAATATGTTTTGGTAACTCTGCGGTGCTGGGGACACACCTACTACCCTTTCACACAGTTACACAATTACTGGGTGGATTATCAGTTTAGGAAGTCACCCGGGGTATAGTGGCACATGCTGAAGATTAGCTGCTATAGCCAGCGTTCAGGGAGCGATTCACAGGAAGAGATCAAACACCACTCCACAGAGAGGAAGCCATTTGAATGTGTGTGTGTGACGCTTGACAGAGCATTACCGCTCCATCCGATTCGGTCTCCACATTTGTTGAAACAAACTGCTCCACAACAAAAGGGAAATCATTTCCTCCCCGTGTTTTACATGTGCAACCCAGCTGCTGGGAGTCAACTGGAAAACAATGTAGCCGCAGTTAGTTCACAAAGCAAGGGGGTAAACGACTCACAAGGCTCTGGACAATATCATCGACACATTATGTAGACAACTTTTGTAAGGCAGGCACAAAAGACCAGCCTTTTCCGGTCTCAGTTTATTTATCAAATGACAAAGGCCATAGGCGTAGAAGCTACCCTCGGACTATAAATATCAGGGCTTTTACAAAAAAAGCAGGTTGGCTTGGATTCTATGGCGCTTTTATGTGACTGTTCAAAGCAGCGCTTTAGCCCTGAGCTCATGTTTGAGAAAGATGAGGCAAAAGGTCTCATTCATATTCCATTCTGTGTAAATAATTGAGTTTGTGGCTACAGAAATAGGTCCTGTGCGAGTAACCACGGCTTGGCTTCGTTCTCAATCTTTAATGATTATGTGGCAGAAAGAGCATTTTCCCCCGTTAGGGCCCCTTGGAGAAGCCCACTTTATCAAGACATAAAACACACTTTTGAGACAAGAGACATACCCACGCACGCACGCACACACAGCCAGAACTTCCAAAAAGGACCGTTTTGTCCTCCGTCGGGAACTACTGATAGTCATCGCTGACAAGACTGTGCGGCTAAAAACAGCTTTAATGTAATCTGCCAAACCTCACTCTCGCTACGCAGCCCAATTACATCCCTCTGCTGTAATTCCTGAGGAATGTGCGGTTCGGAAGTCCGCCGTCTCGCTTTCCCTGAGTTCCTGAAACAACACAAGGTCACCCCGTGCTCCACCCTCTGTCTTACTGCCTCCATATGGACAGGCAGAAGGTGCTGAGGATACGGTAGAAGAAGCATTCCGATTGGTCCCAGAGACACACCGAGCGCCTGTATTCATTGGTTACCAGACAGTTCAAACACAACATTAGAGCCTTTGAATGGGTCTCGGTAGCTGGTATGTGGAACAACTTTGAAATGCCGGTCCTCTAAGCAGGAACAGAAGATATGTAGAGCGCTGAAAAGCTGGAGAGCAGAGATTGTGGTGGTACACACCACACTAAAGGGGAGATGCTACTATACCCCACACAAGTACAGATGTCTTTAAAGTATTTGTAGCCTAGACCCCAACAAAACCTGTCAAGATGCCTTATGTGGTCAATAACTCACACATAGTGATGGGAAGCCACACAAAAAGACAAAAGGGTAAGAGACTGCTTCAAAAGATGCCATGAACTCCAGAATGTTCCGAGGAGGTTCGGAAGACTGTAAATCTGTATGTAATGTCCAGGCCCGGGCACTGGCTGGTAGGGTAGGTCATGTCTGGTATTTTACTAAGCCTTGGTGTTGGATGCGTTCTGGGAGACAGCCACGAGGCTCTATTTTCTCTAGAGGATATCCTGGGTCTGGAGTCTGGGAAGTCGGCCATCATTCCAGCCAGCCAATGAATCACTTGATTAAACAAATTATTGTCATCAAAGTCATCAAGCCTCACGCCTCCGTGCTAACCGGTTTAAGCATAGCATGACAATGCCAAGATTAAAAAATAAATGACCTTTGGCCCAGTCAGGGATGGGAGAAAACGGAGATATGATATACACACTATCAAAGGTGACAGATTGGGAAAGTGGATTTTCAATGAGGTCACTGGGGGCCAGAATTTGAGGAAACGCCATCCACAAAAGCCTTGTTTTTTTTTTGAGTCTTTCCTTGAAATGTTCCACCCATTAAGACTTTGCCGTTGCCTCAAAAGGAGAGTGAGGACATTAGCGTGTCAGTGGCATTTACATTTAAAATCAAAATGGATTCCATCTCACACGGTTCTTTAACGGCTCCTCCCCCCGTTTAATAAAAGTGCCCTCGTTCTCTCTCTCGGTAACGGGAGCGTTTCGGGACACTGGACATGGCTGGACACCTGAGTCAGAGACGGCACCATATCAGGTTTTGTTCAGCTCTACAAATTATACAAGTATACCGTTTTTCATGCTTCTATTCCAGCCTGAACAATTTTCCGGTTTATCTACTGGACTATTTGGACAGTGTGTCTGCCACCACTGCCCTGGAGAATCAAACTAAAGCACATCTGAAAAGGGCCTTTCAGTCACAACAGGAGACGCAGGAAGCTGTGTACTTGCTTCTAAAAATGCCTAAGATTTTACAAAACACAAAAAGGTTTAAAACGTCTTTGTACAACTGAACCAAATCTGAATTGGCGGCATTTTTCCGGAGAGCAAGAGAGTAAAACATAGCTGTGCCTTGGAGGGCAATTAATAGTTTGAAAAACATTTCCCTATGGTACGGTGTACCTAGACAGAGAACTAAAGTACTTCCTGTTTTTGTCAAACTGTTCCTATGACAACCACAACTCTTTGCTGAATATTCATGACTGCTCCATTAAATTCAATGCCAATGAGTAGAAACGTTTACACATGACCTCAGCATTTGGATGAGAGGTGCTATTTCGAAAGCCTCTAACGAATCTTTACGGAAGTGCCTCAAAACCCTCTGGAATCTGTGGGATTTCTCATGAAAACAACATGAAATTACAGTGTTGCACTGAATCAAGTCAGGGTTTATAATGGAAACACCAGATATTAAAGTGCATTTTTCTGCTTGGCGGAGCACAGTACAGATTTCAATTAGGTGCTTTTTTAGAACCGATAAAACATGCTCGGAAATATGAGTGAGAACAGACGTGGGAAATGTGACATGTTGTTTTCCAGTGCAATTTTGGGAGCGGGATGGAAAAATTCAATTGAAGTCACGACTTCTTCATATATCCCCCATTTGTAGATAACACCCCACAGATGAAGCACATTCCCACTCGGATCCTTGTCTATACAGGAGAACAGAGCCAATAGGGAGAAGGAGAGGTTTCACAGGCAGCAGATATACACAATAAGCTTGACCACAAACTATGAAACTCTGCACCAATAATATTTCTGTAACTTAGTGTGGTGGTCGTGTGCCCAAGTCCGAGCAAGGAGATTGGAGAGTGTCGGTCAAAGTTTCTGTTTTTAATTAAGTGACATGAGAGTAACTCCGTGCCACATAAAATACGATGTGTACACCATCACTCTAACGACGTACGCTGAGAGTGATGGTGAAGCATGTTCAGGGAGTGAGTGTTTTAATAAATAAATGAAACCGACACGTAACACAAACAAAGCACAAACACGACCCGGGAACAGAAACAATGACGACTGGGGAAGAAACCAAAGGTTTCTCCATCCGCAGGACGCCGACCAAGATGACGATCCTGGGGATCAGGAACGGACTGGTCACCTCTGCTAAGGTGCGGGAACCTGTCGATCCAGCTGAGGCGCGGGAGCATGGTGACCTAGAGCTTCGGAGAGAGCACACTTGACAGTACCCCGTCCCCGGTGCGTTCGGCTCCAGCTACAGGACCTGGGGATCTGGAGAGAACTGGTCGCCTCTGCTGAGGCGCAGAAACCTGACGTACCGGCTGAGGCGTGAGAGCCTGATGAGCTGGCTGAAATCTCCCCGGTTGCTTCGGTCGAGGCACGGGAACCTGTTCACCCAGCTGAGGCATGGGAGCCTATCGAGCCAGCTGAGGCATGGGAGCCTATCGAGCCAGCTGAGGCATGGGAGCCTATCGAGCCAGCTTGAGGCATGGGAGCCTATCGAGCCAGCTGAGGCATGGGAGCCTATCGAGCCAGCTGAGGCATGGGAGCATATCAAGCCCGCTGAGGCAGGGGAATCCGACAAACCGGCTGAGACCTCCCAGGTAGCTCTGGCTCCAACACCTGGACCCGACATCACCTCCAACACAAAAAAACACTCCCTGATGCTTCCCTTTATTGAGTCGTCATTCTGTAACGATGTACGCTGAGAGTCGGGAAGAAAGTTCAGGGAGTGAGTGTTTTGATAAATACATGAAGCCAACACGTAACACAAACAACAGACAGACATGACCCAGGAACAGGAACAATGACGACTGGGGAAGAAACAAAAGGGAGTGACATATAAAGGGCAGGTAATCAAGGAGGTGATGGAGTCCAGGTGAGTGTCATTGTGTGCAGATGCGTGTAACGATGGTGACAGGTGTGCGCCATAACGAGCAGCCTGGTGACCAAGAGGCCAGAGAGGGAGCACACACGTGACAATCACATACAATTTTGAGGTTTCATCTGACCTCACTCAAAACAACGATCGAATGCGTTGCATGACAATAAGTCCAAATAGCGTTCCAAATATCAACGGGAGATAAGAGCATGCAATTGAATGTTTGGCTCATTCATTTGTCATTTCATTGGAATGATTCAAAGCAGAAATGGCTTTTTTGACCCAATTACAATGGGTATTTCTCTTGGCAACTGAGACTTACTGGGGATAGTGTTAGGCAGATGTGGGATCATGTGCTCAGGCCAAACACTTAACTCTCATTACAGTCCTAACTAGCCTAATCCAGCGCCATCCTGCTCGGCACATAGGTCTGCCCCCCCCCCCCCCAAGTCAGACATCCTCAAGCATTCCTAGCAGTAAAGCACCAGACAGAAGGAGCCCCCTTCGCCAAAAGGGAGACCAAATTCACACTCTCCTCTTTAAAGTGTAACCAGGCTGCAGGCATGGTAGTACAGGAAGGAAGCGGCCAGGTTAAAAACGGGGTCTTTTCTTTTCTTCGTCACAACCACAGAACCTCCACCACAATCCTCTGAAGGAACTTTTCATTTGCTAAGCGAATTAAGGGGAGAGAGAGAGAGAGAGAGAGAGAGAGAGAGAGAGAGAGAGAGAGAGAGAGAGAGAGAGAGAGAGAGAGAGAGATGGGCTGCTTTATAAACAGTTACTGTTTTCAACAAAAACTTGACATCCACGTTAAGAAAGGTGGGGAGTCACTAGTTTGTCAAATTGTGGCTCCTTACTGTCTACAGATGCACGGTGGCAGGGGCCAAAGTTAAACCACCGTCCATGTGCTGCCTCTCCCTATTGTGTTTCCCCAAGCCTAGAAGGCTGGACTTTGTCTTTAATAAAGACAAACTAATACACACACACACAACCTCAGCCTCATGAAAAATCCCTTCCAAAAAGTCAAGAGAAGAAAGGGTGGGGGGGGGGGGGCTGTTCCTTTCAAACAAACGCACACACGTCCTGCAGATGTCCGCGAGGCGTACACAAACACTCCCTTCTCGAGTGTCAACAAAGCAGAGCGTTGGTGCTGCATCTCTCGTCTTAAAAAAACACCAACATTATTTTCAGCTGTCTCAATATGGAATAATAATGCAACTGTTCTCAGGGAAACTTAAGACGCAGTGGTAATGACAAGCAGCGTCTTAGCCTTGGGGGTGGGGTCGACAAAGCAGGGCTGCGTGCGTGGCTGATGACAAAAGAAGAGCGCATGGGGACAGATGCTTTCCTTCAGAGGCCCAAGGAGCCCGGGCCTGCAGAGTCCATTAGAGATTGCGTAACGCTTGGCAGATAGGGAGATTGAAAATGCTAACTTTGAACGGTAACACCCCTCACCCCGTTTGACCTAAAATCATGACATTAGGTACATAGGTCCCTCTCCTTACAAGGAACAAACCATAAGGTCAGCCGTGATGGATTTTCCGCCATTTAGAATTTTGGGCTAAACTTATAAAACGCTACTCTTCTGGCAACGAATGACCGATCTGCACGAAACTTGAAGTGTGGCATCTATAGACAAAAGGTCTCTCAATGCAATATTTTTCCAACTAGTACCTAAAACCACAGGGCCACTATTGACCAATAAACATTCACGTGGGGTTGGTCTGGCACATAAATGCACATAAATCAGTCAAGGATACTCATATTGTAACAACACAGTTGCAAACACTATAACTGGCGCTATAACGGGACAAAATGTGATGACATTTGGCTCACATGCTCAGGGATATGAGTCGAGCTAACCCACGCGATATCACAGACACCGCTGGCCTGATTTTGACAACACTTGGGTGAATGAGGAGTCTTGCCATAGAGATCTGGCATTTACAAAATTACACTGATTGGCCCAACGGGGGCGCTGCATCATTTGTGGGGGGCGACATGTTTACTGTTCATTCTTGTTTGTTCAATATTTCTTAAATGATAGATGATGCACTTTTTTTTTTTTTTACAAAAGGAGGATGGGATAAAGCCCTCTTATAGTCACTATAAAAGAGACTGCGAGTCGGGTTCTAAAACTGCGCAGAGTCGGGGTGTACAGCTATTCAGGTCAGAACATTCAGAGAAGTTGCAAGAATCTACAGGTATATCAATAAAGTTGGTTGAAAATTGTATACCGTATCTAGAGGAATAGGAAATGGAAAAAGGCCTGGCATCGGTGGTTCTGGGCCTGCTAGTAAACGCAGTTTGTGTATTGATGTTGCTATTGTCTTCTTTAATACAGAAGCCAAAGACAGCCTCAGGTGTGGAGCTTGGCAGGAGTGTGGGGTGATCCAGCGGTCAGCTAGCAACCTGTGCTACTCGGGCACAACATTACTTCAAATCAGTGAACACAGAACAAATGAGGTGCTGTGTAGTTCTACCCATGGATGCATCTCCCCTGACTTCGTTGTTTTACGTTCCAGTGTTATTTAAGGGCACGGGATCATAAAGCATACAATGCACATCTATAAGCACATCATAAACATTGCTTTATTGCTACATAGCATTATTGCAACTTAATGCAAGTATGCATGCATTTATGGTGTGCTTATAGATGTGTAAATCCTTATGATATACAGTTTGTAAACAATCACATATTTTGTTATATACAAAGTGTATAGATAACCTCAAAAGTGGAATGGAATTTTTGTGTTTTTCCCACATATTTTCCTTGAATGTCCCGAGATTCATTGGCCAATTCCATTTTTTGAGTTATTCCTTTGAGGTCCTGCATCAGACACTGAGACAGTGCTACCCTCACATAAATCATCCATTTGAAAGGAGGTGAACACCCACGCTTCCCACCAATACCTGACAAAAATTGACATGCTCCCACATCTGGCAACTAGCGGGAACCCAAAACATAGCTAGGGCCCAACCTTCTTCGCATCCGGGTTACAGGAAATAAAGACTGGGAGAAAAAAAATCCCAGCGGGGATTATAAATCACCTTCGACTACAGCTCTGTCCAAATTGACCCACTATTCCCTATAAGTAGTGCACTACTTTTGATGAGGGTCCATGGAGCTCTGGTTGAAAGTAGTGCACTATACACAGAATAGGTGGCCATTTAGTCCCATGTTGCTCAGTTGGTAGAGCATGGAACTTGCAACGCCAGGGTTGTGGGTTCAATTCCTGCGTGGGACCAGTATGAAAAAGTATGAAAATGTATGTGCTCACTACTGTATGTTGCTCTGGATAAGAGCATCTGCTAAAGGACAAACATGTTAGTGTAAATAGACAATTTGGGATGAAGACCCCATCTGAAGGGTACAGTAATAACTGTGCTTGAAGGAGTGTGGTAATTAACTGCAGGTTGGCCTTTTTTGTTATGAATCTTGCCCTGTAGGCAGCTCTGTAGAGTAGCTGGCACAGTCACAAAGTCACAAAGTTAAACATAACCCTAACCTTAACCACACTGCTAACCCTGATGCCTAACCTTGAATTAAGACCAAAAAGCTAATTTCCCCACAGGAATTTAAACAATAGAGCCAATTTTGACTTTGCAGCTGGCACATCTAGCGGAATTCGCTCAGTTCTGCCTCCAGGGCAAGATTCATGACAATAAACGTCAACCTTATAATTAACACATAGATTTGCCTGGTGGTTATCAGCCAAACCACTTGATTGCCATGTCAACAGGGGTGCCAACATCGAGAATCAATGTCACGCGTCGAGTTTCATTGAGGCGGATATACGCCTCTCACTGCTGCAGGGTACACACAGATAGAGAGGGCGATAGATTGATAGGGGGAGGGAGAAGGAGGGGGTTTATGATAGTCAAACATACATGGTGCTGTTGCAATGTATGTGTGTCGTTTCCATGCCCACAAAGCCATGGATCATACCTTGGTAGGCTACAGCCCAAAGGACCAAGGGGTCAAAGAAAATGACAGGTTGAGGGGCTCTCTTCACAACTGCCTGAACAATGTTCTTCAAAACAACAAAAATACAAAGTAACATGGCCACTTTGGTGTTTTTGTGAGCTTTGACTTTCTCTCTTTAATAATATCCAATGGAGGGAGACCCTATGAGTCAAGCAGACACAAGGGCTTCTGGATCTGAGGCTCATCTGTTAAAAACATGCCCTCTGGGGGTGACTTCATGCAAAACAATGACTCGTTAAAACACTGCTGGCTGAATCAGCTAATTGGACAACCATTCCGAGAGGAACGGAGCCAAGTGACAAGACCTGTAAAGCCACAGAGAAAGCAGTGGGGCACTGTGAATAAGAGTTCAGTTATAGCACCAAATACACGAAAGACACAAATGCTCAATTATATTTTTCCAAGTCCATTCCAGCATTCTAGACAATTTGTGGGATAATCAGTGGGCCCCAATTATATTACCAAACATGAGGATATAGAAACAGCATGATCACATAATAGTAAGTTTGGATATCTATAATAAAATAAATTCCATACATGTATCTAATATGTTTGGCTCTAATGCTGACTTTCCACTGTAACACCAGTGTTACACTTAAGCAATAAGGCCCAAGGGGGTGTGGTCTAAGGCCAACATACTAAGTCTAAGGGCTGTTTTGGGCAAGACGCAACGCCGAGTGCCTGGATACAGCCCTTGGCCATGGTATATTGGTCATATACCACAAACCCCAGAGGGGCCTTATTGCTATCGTAATCTGGTTACCAACGTAATTAGAAGAGTAAAAATACATATTTTGTCATACCCGTGGTACCAAGGCTTTAAGCCAATCAATATTCAGGGCTCGAACCCCCCCCCCCCCCCCCCCCCCCAGTTTATAACAGTGTATAACACCCTTATGTTGCAATAGGGAAATTGTGTTTTGAGGACTAGTGAAGAGCAGCATCAACAGCATCGGCGTCATCAAAACAGTACGTCTTGTGTGAGGTGTTAAAGTTCACAGTTAGCTACTGTTATCTAAATGCCAGCTGAAAAGTACCAGTGGCCTGGCTTTGGCCCCATGCCGGAGCCATGGACCAATGAGCCCGTGTAGACGGGAACAGACAAGTCTGAGCCTTTTGGGTAATACACTAGGTAAACAACCTATTGTTACACTGCCATAAACAACTTATTTAGCTCTCACTAAAGTATTTGTGAGCATTACAGTAGCTTATTGGGTTGCCTGGAGTTGTGTCTCACTCTGATAACCAAAACGGTCAACTGAGCTGGGCACATAACGGAACATAACGTAGCATAAGGATGTATATAACTAGGTTATACTTTCCTGGTTTAGTGTTTGAGTAGGCTAGGCACGTTTACGCAGACAAAATTATTTTTGGAAAGGCTGCATGCAGCAATAGCGTTTATTTGCATTTCACAATAATAACCTATGAATTGGCCATTACATCTAAACGACAAAAAGCTTCGTAAATGGAACCAGGCTGGGTTTTATGAACTCCAAAGGCCAACTGATAACAGGTAACGTTAGCTTATAATAAGCAGTGATTTGTAAAAAAAATAAAAGGATTCTTGTCATTTCCATCCAGAAAGGTTTCCTCTATTTTTGAACAGCAACCTGCCACGTACGTAGAAATGATAGTTTCGGGAAGATGTTCAAATACAGAAATTAAACGAGACAAACTGTAAAAAAAGAAAGAAAGAAGAAGATGTATCTCTTCAAAGCAAACTCTGAACGTTGAAACATAGACCAACTTGACCGGTCAAAAAAAAAAATGTAACATTGACTACAGTTCAAGAAATAGCTCTGTCCGGAATTAAATTCACATTGCTCCTAAATTGTAATATGACCGGCTACAATGTGGCACATTCAGGACAACAATGGGCTAGTCACAATTGCTTCAAGTGCGTTACGGTATAACGTACAAGTGTGAGTGGTCCCAGATTCAACGTTGTTTTCCCCCCATTCTAACGTTACCCGCAAGCAAATCGATATGGTTCACTTTTTTAAAAACTTACCCTTTCCCCCGAGAGAAAGGCCGTCATGCCGAGGGTCAAAATTATCCAAATGTTCCTCATTATTCCTTCAGTGAAATGTGTAGATACAGCCAAAATACCAAATCGTCTTCCTTCTCTCCCTTCCCTCTTCTGTTTGCGACTATCCCCCTCTCCCCTTGCACCCTCGCTCCGGTCCTTTGCGTTTCTCTCACTCTAGAGTGGAACACCGGATACGTGTTGCGTTTTCTTATTCCGCCACGCACTTTTTCCTTACCAAAAAAGATATATATATATATATATATTGAGTCAAATTGCTGCGTAGGACATTTGACTTGGTTGTTTCACAGTTGAATCCGGACTTCTATTCACTTATAGTACAGTTCCGTTAAACTCGCTACGATTCGGCCATTTCACACTTCACAGAAAGTCAACAGCAATGCAGAGAGAGAGAGTCGGGAAGAAAACACAAGGACAGATAGTACAATGATTGACAGTTACTCCGACCATATGGGTGCATCGTTCAAGCATTGCCTATCTGTATATCACTACAACGCACTGCCATCAAATGAAATGTCCTATTGGTTGCATCTAGATGTACTTTATCGACGTTTCTGTCATTTAGCAGGCGCGCTTATCCAGAGAGACTTTCAGTAGTGAGCGCATATTCTTATAAGTACAAGTCCCAAATGGGTATCGAACCCACAACTGTAGCATTGCAAGCACCAAGTTCTATCAACTGAGATACACGGGGAAATGATATACATAGAATATCACTTAATAGCTCACATAATGATAAAATATTGTTTAATGTTCCAGAAAAGTACAGTTACCATTAGTCAACTATAATATAATGTATCATCTTAAATTGTGGGTTATAATGATCTGCATCTTATAAATCACTGCAGTCATGTCGTCAGGCCTTATCGTTCCCCTTTAACAGAGTATTATTTTACTGAAATGACTGTGACAGCTTGAAATTATAATTGTGCTACTAACTGTTTTTCCTGATGGCCTCGATAGTCCAGTAGAGGATCATTTTAAGAAATGTTCCAGTCTTGTCCATTTCTATAGTTAATTTCCATGCAAAGTCTCCCCCTGCTGGTATAACTCACTCCTAAAGAGATATGAAATGGGATCCAGTTTCAGTAGGCCTACGGTATGAATCATACAATCATATCAAGCATAAATGACACTATTTGAATCTTGAATGAGCACTTTGTTTAAATTGTTTGACATTCTCATACTGTGAATGGCAAACATGGCTTCTAACTTACAAGTAACCATGCATTCATACTTTGTATCAGACTATATGCTTGTATATTGCCTTTCTCGCACAAATCAAATCCAATTTGATTTGTCACGTGTGCAGAATACAACGGGTGTAGATTTTACAGTGAAATGTTTGCTTACGAGTCCTTCCCAACGAGTAAAACTTGTTTGTATAAAAATAGTAACGCGAGGAATAAAATACACAAGAATAAAGCTATATACAAGGGTTGTTTAACATGATTTTTGAATGACTACCTCATCTCTGTACCCCACACATACAATTATCTGTAAGGTCCCTCAGTCGAGCAGTGAATTTCAAACACAGATTCAACCACAAAGACCAATGCCTCGCAGAGAAGAGCACCTATTGGTAGATGGGTAAAAAATAAAACAAGCAGACAATAAATATCCTTTTGAACACGTTGATTACACATTGGGTGGTATATCAATACACCCAGTCACTACAAAGATACAGGCGTCCTTCCTAACACAGTTGCCGGAGAGGAAGGAAACCGCTCAGGGATTTCACCATGAGGCCAATGTTGACTTTCAAACTGTTAATGGCTGTGATAGGAGAAAAAATGAGGATGGCTCAAAAACATTGAAGTTACTCCACAATGCTAACCTAATTGACAAAGTGAAAAGAAGGAAGCCTGTACAGAAACCAATATTCCAAAACATGCATCCTTTTTGCAAAAAGGCACTAAAGAAATACTGCAAAAAATGTGGCAAAGCAATTCACTTTTTGTCCTGAATACTAAATGATTGATTGTTCACTCTCCACTCTCCATATTTTCAAGTATAGTGGTGGCTGCATTATGTTATGGGTATGCTTGTAATTGTTAAGGACTGGAGAGTTTTTCAGGATAAAAAAGTTAGTGACTGGAGCTAAGCACAGGCAAAATCCTAGAAGAAAACCTGGTTCAGTCTGCTTTCCATCAGACACTAGGAAATTAATTCACATTTCAGCAGGACAATAACATAAAACACAAGGCCAAATCTACACTGGAGTTGCTTACCAAGAAGACAGGGAATGTTCCTGAGTGGCCGAGTTATAGTTTGACTTAAATCTGCTTGAACATCTATGGCAAGACCTGAAAATGGTTGTCTAGCAATGATCAACAACCAATTTGTCAGCACTTGAAGAATTTTGGAAAGAATAATGGTCAAATGTTATACAATCCAGATGTGGAAAACTCTTAGAGAGTTACCCAGAAAGAATCACAGCCAAAGGGGATTCTTATCGAATCAAGATGTATTAATGTTTACGATTTCACAAATGTTTTACCCACTTTGACATTAACAGAGTATTTTGTGCAGATCGTTGACAAAATACATGACAATTAAATCCATTTAAATCACACTTTGTAACACAACAAAATGAGGAAGAAGTCAAGGGGTGTGAATACTTTCTGAGGGCACTGGATTCAGTCTTGTTAGTGTGCATAGAGTCAATGCAAGATAGGGTCCATGCAGATAGTCTGTGTAACCTTTTAATTCAAATTTTTAGCAGCCTTATGGCTTGGGGGTAGGGTTAGGGTCTTGGAGCCTAATGGTCTGAGAGCCAATGCTCCTGTACCGTTTGCCGGATAGCAGCATAGTGAAGTCTGTGGCTTGCTGGCTGAAGTATTTGGCCATTTTTCGGGCCTTCCTCTGACACTGTCGGATATCGAGGTCCTGGATGGCAGTGAGCTCAGCCCCAGTGATGTTCTGGACTGTCCGAACCACCCTCTGTATCGATTTGCAGTCGAGGGTGGTGCATTTGCCATACCAAGTGGTGATGCAGCCAGTCAAGATACTCTTGATGGTGCCGCTGTAGAGCTCTTTGAGGATCTGAGGGCCCATGCCAAATCTTTGCAGCCGTCTGAGGGAGAAGAGGTGCGGTCGTGCCCTCTTCATGACTGTGCAGGTGTGTGTGGACCATGTTAAGTCCTTAGTGATGTGGACGTCTCTGACCTCCTCCCAGTAGGCTGTCTCATCGCCTTCGGTGATCAGGCCTACCACCGTCATGTTGTCAGCAAACTTGATGATGGTGTTGGGAGTCGTGCGTAGCCACACAGTCGTGGGTGAACAGGGAGTACAGAAGAGGAGAGGCAGTGTGAAGTGCAAAAGAGATTGCATCATCTGTGGATCTGTATGTGAAATGGAGTGGGTCCAGGGATGATGGTGTTTATTTTTATTTAACCTTTCTTTAACTAGGCAAGTCAGTTAAGAACAAATTCTTATTTTCAATGACGGTCTAGGAACAGTGGGTTAACTGCCTTTTCAGGGGCAGAAGGACAGATTTGTACCTTGTCAGCTTGGGGATTTGAACTTGCAACCTTTCGGTTACTAGTCCAACACTCTAACCACTAGGCTACCCTGTGTGTCATGACCAGCCTTTCAAAGCATTTAGGCAGGTTACCTTGGAATTCTTGGGAACAAGGACAATGGTGGTCAGCTTGAAACATGTTGGGATTACCGTCTGGGACAACAGAAGCCTTGCCACCTTGCTGCCAGACTTTTCTCTCAGCTCAGTCTCACTATCGGTTGAGAAAGGACACTGGCAAACTTCTGAGGAGGATTTCTACATAACACTGTTTAAATTAGGAGTACAATAGACCTATACCCTTTCGTAGTCAGCACTGTATAACCCTCAACTTTCTGAAACACAGTTTTCCTCTTTCCTAATCACGAGCAGGGTGCTCTGCTTTTGGTCGTCTGTTTCAAACAGAAATCCCTTTACATCCCCTGTCATTGTTGAATATGGATTGTAATTACAGGCATGACTAGTCCTTTACAAGAGGTGACATGCGTCAACTGCAAACTATTTCAGAGAGCATAGACTTTAGGACCGCAACGTTCTGAAGAGCAGAGCAAGGACCTAATGCATGGAGAATAGAAGAGGCTTTGTGGGAATTTATTGAACTATTTGTCATAAACTTTTAGTGAGTATAATTCCAAGTTGGGGGTGTTGTTCTTGAATGTGGTTGTGCTTTTTATAGCAAGATGAAACCAATACATTATGTATCAGGACAAAGATCTTTTATGGTGAAAGGTTAACTACACCATCAACTCTGAGTGAGTATATTGAACTCATAATAATGCTTACCAGAATTGACCAACATAGGGTTATCTTTTTTTGATAACTTTGCATACGGCCTTGCAACTATTAACTTAGGTTTATCTTTTTTGATAACTTTGCATACGGCCATGCAACTATTTGGCCCACAAGTTACTTAGTACCTATACCGTGTGTCATTTTTCTCTCTACTACTATCTCAATAAAACGGATCATCTTTGATAACCACTATGTCATTACTTAGCTATACGTGGTAACTGCAGATAACGGGCTGGAAACAATGACTGAATTGTAATAAATAAAAGGCCCCTGTTCCCACAGTATCTGTGTAACTTAATATAAAGTGTGCCCCTGTATCTCCTTCCCCATGCTTACTTCTTAAGGGAATCTTCTGTGTTCAGAGTCTGGAGCATGGCGCAACCTAGCCATTGCCAAGGCTGGTGGAATGAAATCTATAGGGGGGTTTGGCTCCTGCCATCATGCTCTCCCGGTCGGATCCAGCCCGTGTAAAGGAGGAGCCATGGAGGGATCACCCTCCAGCCTCCCTCCAGCGGCCCCTTCCATCCCTGCACCCTGGGTCCCATCCCCCAGTCTCCAGAGCAGGCTTAGCTCTTGCTCTGGCATCCCAGATTACCCAGCCAATTAGAGTGAAGGCAAAGCCCCTTCTGCCACAGTGCCTGGTGCAGTCGCAGCATGCTGAGAAGCTATGGCCCTGTGTTGTACGAGGATAGGACACAGGCAGCACTGACTGGTAGACATGCAAGTCACCCTGGGGGAAAGAGTCATGGCAGCTGTCTTACGTCAAATGGAGATAATGTATAAGTCAGTATGAAAGACGCAGGATTTACATACTGTAGCATGAGATTTACTTAGCAGTTATACATTTTATGGAGGATAGTGATGCATTGAATACATGCCATGGTATTTTGTGATCATTATATATGCTTTGAAACTGAACCATATACAATGATGGATTGATTGTACAGTAATACTAAAAGAGGAAATCACATTTCATTAATTCTTAAACAACAGCACCACCTGGTGGCAAATAATAATAGTTCCGAACATCCAAACACATTTAGACAGTCTACTGGGGGAAACTGTAAACAGGATATAAACATTATATTTCAAGTGATAGCCCAGAGGCAAAAGTCTTAAATGTTGAGAAAAATAATACAAAAATAAACCTGCAGGCATATGTTTGGGAAAAAGCAGCTATTGTCTGTATTTTTCTCCGCCTCGGTTCAAGGCTACAATGTGAAACTCAACACACACACACAGTAGCAGTGTGTGGGTAAAATCTCTGGGTTAAGCCTAGCCAGGAAAAAAAGCCATAATATTTTTTACAACCTGTTATGATAATTGCGTATTTTCCTCTATAACCCACTGTGATATATATAAGGCCGAGACAACAAGAAGAGAACAGTCACACAGTGGGCAGAATCATTGGTGGAAAAAGTACACAACTGTCAAGATACCTTAATAGAAAATGACTCAAGTAAAAGTGAAAGTAAAAGTCTAAAAGTATTTGGCTTTAAATATACTTAAGTATCAAAGTAATAGTAAAAGTATAAATAATTTCAAACTCCTTATATTAAGCAAACCAAATGGCAGAATGTTCTTGTTTTCTTCATTAATCAATAGCCAGGTGCAAATTTCTGTTCTGCTGAGCGCAAAATTGAACGTTGAACTCTGTGCAACTTCCAGCGTGGCTTTACTATGAACACTGAGGCTGTACCCACTTTAGGTTAGAGTTTTAACAGTGGCCAAGTAGGCTGAAAACAATGGAGAAAATGCATCCTAAAACACTTTAACATGGAAATAACTGTTCTATCATTCAGCCTACAGTAGCAGCCATGGTGTGGTGTTCAACGTAGACCTACATTCCATGAGACTTTTGGGGGAAAAAACATGCAGGGCTTAACATTAACCTGTTTATCCACTTCACCTTCAAACAAGGTGACTGAAAATGTTGTTTTGTTTTGTGATGCAAGAAACCACTTAACAAAATAAAATGCATTATTATTCCCATACCATTATTACAGAGAATAGGCCAAATTATAATACCCTCAGCCTATTGGATACTTAGCTTATTCAAGCCTGTCTCAAAATACAACACTGCCCCTTTAAAACCTCTTGCTCCTACCTGAGACGCAGACGTCCCATCTAGACATCATGAAATGCAAATGTGCTATGCTACATGCTAATAGCACTCGTTAAAACTCAAACGTTCATTAAAATACACATGCAGGGTATCGAATTAAAGCTACACTCGTTGTGAATCCAGGCCACAAGTCAGATTTTTAAAATGCTTTTCGGCGAAAGCATGAGAAGCTATTATCTGATAGCATGTAACACCCCAAAAGACCCACAGGGGACGTAAACAAAATAATTAGCATAGTCGGCGCTACACAAAACGCACAAATAAAATATAAAACATTCATTACCTTTGACCATCTTCTTTGTTGGCACTCCTAGATGTCCCATAAACATCACTATTGGGTCTTTTTTTCGATTAAATCGGTCCATATATAGCCTAGATATCGATCTATGAAGACTGTGTGATCCAGGAAAAAATAGCGTTTTATAACGTAACGTCATTTTTTTTAATTAAAAAAGTTGACGATAAACTTTCACAAAACACTTCGAAATACCTTTGTAATGCAACTTTAGGTATTAGTAAACGTTAATAAGCGATCAAATTGATCACAAGGCGATGTATATTCTATAGCTGTACCTCTGGAAATGATGTCCGGATAAATCTCCACATGTTCGAAAAAGTGGGGGGTAGGATGAAGAGGTTAAGACAAAAAAAATGCTCTTTACCTGACTTGCTTTTAAAAGATTTCTAGAAATGTACACGTTTTTGCTCTTGTAGGAAGCAATCACTCCCCTATTGCTGACTACAAATGTTCTATAATTGAACTCATTAACTAGCAAAGGATATAAACAAAATGTGGACACCTGGCTACATGCAGCTCTCACTTTGATCTCAAAACAAGCACATCTATTCACGACCACTCATGCTGTAAACACAGTCCAGTTCAAAGTGACTGGCACAGATCCATATATGGCAAGGATCTATTTGCATATGGGCCTACTGCAGCTCTGATTGTTTATCCGACACCGGTCTGTGTAGAATACACAGTTGTTGTAGAGTTGTCCATGTCAATGCAATAGAATCCTAATCTGATGCGTTTTGCCTACAACAAAATATCTTGCATATTTAGTTTTGTTTCAGTAAGTTGCATTGAAAGTGACTAATATTGCATTGATTCTATCACAATTGCCACAGTAAAGGGAAACGTTGATAGTGTTAACAGAGAAAACTCTAGAACAGTGGTCACCAACTTCAAGATCACTTTTTGAGTTAACTTAAAAAATGGAAGCCTATGCAACATTAACCAATTAAAAACAGAACTATAGCAATGAGGTTTGTGCATTCAGCTATAGGCCCAATACATTATCACTGCATATTGTCTTTGCTTGAATTGCCATGCCTCTGCATTGTTGTTCAGAACATTTAAAAACATTATATTTCAACATTTGAGGTAGGCTATATGATCACACCGGAAATAGATCCCTTGTTTTATTTGTGAGGCACAGCTGAGTGAGCATACATTTAAATAATTAGCTTTGATTTTACTGGGCTGATGGTCAATCTCAGCGGAGGGAGAGAGCAGCAGACTGAGGTGACTGTGAAACTCGAGTTGCACCACATTATTTCGGCCTCATGTAACTGCGTTCTTCGTTTGTTGAAAGAGAGTCGGACCGAAATGCAGCGTGGTGGTTACTCATATCTTTAATGGAAAAAGTGACGATACATGAAAATACTTAATAAATACAAAAACAACAAACGGAACGTGAAACCTAATACAGCCTATCTGGTGAACACTACACAGAGACAGGAACAATCACCCACACAAGACAAAGCGAAACTCAGGCTACCTAAATACGGTTCCCAATCAGAGGCAACGAGAATCACCTGACAGCTGATTGAGAACCGCCTCAGGCAGCCAAGCCTATACAACACCCCTAATCAGCCGCGATCCCAAATACTACAAACCCCAATACGAAATACAACACGTAAACCCATGTCACACCCTGGCCTGACCAAAATATATAACGAAAACACAAAAACCTAAGACCAAGGCGTGACACCTCAAGCACAAATTCATGTTGTTATTCCTATGAACAGAGAAAGTGAAATATTCCTTGATGTTAAAAAAAAGACCCAAGCCGCTAATAATAACAACAACAACGCAAGCCTATAGATACACTTTCATATTCATTCATTACTGCTGCAGTACTTGTTGTAGTGCTGAGTGGGAAAAGGAAGGACGTGCCTTTTAGGACTTATAAAAGTGTTGAATACAACGCGTTGACAGTGCTGGGCAGTGGAGGCTCCTCAGAGGAGGAAGGGGAGGACCAATGAAAGTTTTTCAATTAAGGTCTACAGTAGCCTCAGCAGCACTCTGTAAGGTAGCACCATGTTTTAGCCAAAGGACAAAACCTAGGAGGCTCATGGTTCTCACCCCCTTCCAAAGACTTACACAGTAACTATGACAACTTCTGGAGGATGTCCCCCAATCTTTCAGAGCTCTTGCAGCATGAACTGATGGTGTCCACCCAATCAAAGGATCCGAGAATGAATCTAGTACTGAAAGCATAAGCTACAGCTAGCTAACACTGCAGTGCATACAACGTGGTGAGTAGTTGACACAAAACAGTTTTTAACAAATGAATTTCTTCCAAAATTAAGAAGAAGCAAGAGCGAGAACGAGAAAGAGAGGCAGAGAGAGAGAGAGAAAGCTAGCTATATTTGGTTGTATTTTTTTTCTTCCACTTAGCTAGCGAATGCAACTACCTAGTTTACTCAAATACCCAGCTCAAACAGAGAGGGATGCTATGTTAGCTAGCAGCTGGCTATGGCTATCCAACACTGGACCTCTTCCAAGTCAAAGTAAGCTTTTGGTGGTATTTATTGCCACCGGTCTAACTGCTAAACTGCTTTCTGATTGTACACTGTGCTGCATGATTGTAGGTGGTTTACCAACGCGTTAGTTCTGGTATGTTGACTATGTTGTGACAAAGATGTAGGCTGTGTGTAGCAGTTACAGGGCATGATATGGTTTGGCTTGGAAAGGTTTTTTCGCCTGGTCACACAGCTAATGTGTTGTGCACTGAAGTCCACAAGGAAAGGGAAAAGGTGAGAGGAGAGCCCGTAGACAGTTGAGAGAAGGAATTATATGTACAACATGCAAAGTGATCATGCTGTTTTTATGTGGCTGCTATGAAAGTGAACTGTATTCAGGGGTGTATTCATTCTGTCGATTTTGTTGAAAAACATTTCTTAAATGAAAGCAAATGGAACGAAACGGGGATAAACATACCTGAATTTGTCCAATAGAAACTCTTGTTTGCAACTGTTGGACTAATGATTACACCCTAGATCAGCTAGATGCAGGCAAGAGTGTGCAAGGCGGTTTTGAATGTGTCACAGTCGGTCACCTTGATTACTCAAAATTCGCTCGATCTGGGCACCTACGTTATAAACTTTCATTCATAGACTAGGTTGTAGCAACCTCATGATGGGTATAGGGAAAAGTAGTAGCATAAAACCAGCTGTGTTACATTGAGCTAGGTGAATGGAATAATGAATGTCCATGGTACTGGAGTGTGTGTGTGTGTGTGTGTGTGTGTGTGTGTGTGTGTGTGTGTGTGTGTGTGTGTGTGTGTGTGTGTGTGTGTGTGTGTGTGTGTGTGTGTGTGTGTGTGTGTGTGTGTGTGTGTGTGCGCACAAGTAGAAAAAACATGTTGATTCACCCTACTTGTAGAGGAACGCCTATGCAATCTTCCTCTCTGTCATACAGTAGCCGACCTACTTTTAGTCTTTGTTGTCCTAGATTAGGCTACCAGGCTAAAAGGCATGCCAACAAGCCTAACCTAATTTCATGGCCTACGATGAGCCAACTCGTTCACGTTAGCCTAATATATCTAGTTACATGTTGAACTTCCATCCTCTCAGGCCAGGGGCACAATGTATGACTTTATGGTTGGATCAGAATTGCCGTTATAATCATTGGCTGGTACACCAAGTCCACAAGTCCAAATCCCTATCTCCACCCATGGCTAATTTAGGAAAGGGACGATTTTATCTAACTAGCTAGCCACCGGAGGACAACTTCACAACGAGATGGAACAATTTTTTAAAATTCTACCAGTGCTTTTGATGCAATATGATTTGAGTGAAGTCAAATCCAAAATGGCTTAAATTGACACTTTTGTTTGGTGCGCCAGGACCATTCACAGTAGAGCTCACTCAGTTTAGCTCAACACTGATTGGCTATTATTTTATTTAAAGATTATCAAGGGAGTCCAAATGCTTGCTGGCTTCTCTCGCTAATGAATTCAATGCTACAGGCGGCAACAATGTCATACTCTTTTTGGCCAGACATACTGAGACAGAGGGATGCTGTTTCGCTCAGTTGGATGCTTTCTCTGGTGAGATACATTCAGCCACTTGCGAATTGAAGGACAATTATGAAACACAAAGATCATAAATACGCGCCACTGCACACAAACACACACGCAGACACACAAACGCGCACATACTATCACTCTGTGTCTGAGAGCACACTGTCACGTAGAGTAGGCCAGAAGGCTAAACTGAAAAACCTAACCTCTATCAAATAAAAAGATGGCGGCGCCGCAAAAGTACTTCTGTGCTTCTGGGTGTTTATTTGCATAGTGAATACGGAAGAAAAACAACAGTACTGCCATCCGAAGTATCCATTATGGGACAGCTATAAAATTTAAATAAATAAAAATAACAATGCTGCCCCATCAACAGCTCAATCCAAAATGGTCCCCCCCCTTGAACTGAAAGAGAGGCCCCTCCCATCAGAGCATACCCAGCACTAATTAATTAAGCAATTACCTTCATCAAAGCCTACATTTCCCACTCAGCTAAACATCATGAATGATATACATTGCAACACGTTTCTCATGATACAATATACCAATATAACATTTACAAAATCCCATCCCTACTGACATGGAGTCTTCCAATAAGCTCAGTCACATGAACGAGCCATTCGGGACAGGCACTACAAAGCCAGCCCGATTACCGTAGCTCTGGTCCTTATCCCAGCATACCCGGAAGCTACCGAGACGGAGAGAGAGGAACAGAACCAAACAAACAAGGCACTCACGCTGCTTAAATTAAACCTGAACGCTTGTCTGTATATTCTTTATACCATGAACTGTTACTGACGGGAGGAAAGAATAAAGTGTGAAATGTATGTACTACGATAGAGTTAACTTCTCTATCTTAGTACATACAACTCTCATTGTTAATGTAGCTAATAACGGAGCAGGGAGGCGCGATGAATGTGTGTGTGTGTTAGTGTACTGACGGACTTCTCCGTCACACACTCCCTCTGTGGGGGCCCGTGAGGCGACTGTATTGGCACGGCTGAGGCTGCTGCGTTGAAGGTGTTCTTACTGCTTCTAACATAGACGCCGGGGTCTTCATCGTCATCATCATCTTCCACCTCCTCGTTGTTGGCTCCCTTGTGCATGCGGGTGGTGCAGCTGAACTGGCTCAGAGGCTTCCCTAGAAACCCAAAGCTAGGAAAACAAATATCAAAGTACACACATAACAGACATAAGTTCAGGGGTGTGGAAATACAGTGCATTCGGAAAGTATTCCCTTTGGCACATTTTGTTACATTACAGCCTTATACTAAAATGAATTAAAAACATTTTCCCGCTAATCAATCTACATACAATATCCCATAATGACAAAGTGAAAACAGGTTTTAATTTTGTTTTGCAAATGTATCCAAAATAAAAAACAGAAATACCAGATTTTGCTATGAGACACAAAATTGAGTTCAGGTGCATCCTGTTTCCATTGATCAGCCTTAAAATGCTTCTACAACTTGATTGGGGTCCACTTGTGGTAAATTCAATTGATTGGATATGGTTTGGAAAGGCACACACCTGTCTATATAAAGTCCCACAGTTGAAAGTGCATGTTAGAGCAAAAACCAAGCCATGAGGTTGAAATAATTGTCCGTAGAGCTCCATGACAGGGTTGTGTCGAGGCACAGATCTGGGGAAGGATACCAAAACATTTCCAAGGCATTAAAGGTCCCAAAGAACACAGTGGCCTCCATCATTCTTAAATGGAACCACCAAGACTCTTCCTAGAGCTGGTCGCCCGGCCAAGCTAAGCAATCGGGGGAGAAGGGCCTTGGTCAGGGAGGTGACCAAGAGCCCAATGGTCACTCTGACAGAGCTCCAGAGTTCATCTGTGGAGATGGGGGAACCTTCCAGAAGGACAACCATCTCTGCAGCACTCCACCAATCAGGCCTTTATGGTAGAGTGGCCAAACGGAAGCCACTCCTCAGTAAAAGGCACATGACAGCCCGCTTCGAGTTTGCCAAAAGGCATCTAAAGGACTCACAGACCATGAGAAACAATATTCTCTGGTCTGGAAAAACCAAGATTGAAGTTTTTGGCCTGAATGCCAAGTGTCCCATCCTGGCACCATCCCTACGGTGAAACATGCTGGTGGCAGTGACTGGGAGACTAGTCAGAATCGAGGGAAAGATGAATGGAGCAAAGTACAGAGAGATCCTTGATGAAAACCGCTCCAGAGCACTCAGGACCTCAGACTAGGGCGACGGTTCACCTTCCAACAGGACAACGGCCCTAAGCACACAGCCAAGACAATGGCTTAGGGATGAGTCTCTGAATGTCCTTGAGTGGCCCAGCCAAAGCCCGGACTTGAACCCAATCGAACATCTCTGGAGAGACCTGACAATAGCTGTGCAACGCCGCTCCCCATCCAACCTGACAGAGCTTTGCAAAAATGTCTAAAATGTCTAACAGTTTTTGCTTTGTCATTATTGGGTGTCGATTCCTGAGGGAAATGTTTTTTTAAATCCATTTTAGAATAAGGCTGTAACAAAATGTGGAAAAGGTCAAGGGGTCTGAATACTTTCCGAATGCACTGTACAAGAGATATTCAGAAGTTCAATAGAATGTTTCCAGTGCATATTATCAGTCTCTTACACCTCTAGTTTGTTCTTCCATTCAACCTTCTGATATAGCGAACATATTTATTTCCTAGCCTGGTCCCAGAACTTTGTGCTGCCTTGCTAACAATTGGAGTGACAATGGCCATAGACAGCAAGACAGCACAAACAGACCTGGGATGGGGTTATTCCCTCCCTGTGCTGTGACTGTTAGCTACCTGACAGAGGCCAGCTGCTCTTTGAGATCCCCCATCAGGGTCTCTGGGTTACACAGCGTGGCCTGGCTCTGATTATTGAGTCTGTTGCGGTGGAACAGGTAAGGAGCCTCCTCCCGCGGATACGGCAGCAGGGACACCATGACTGGGGAGTGCTGGGTCACGAGCTTACTCAGGGTCAGAGGACGAAAAGCAGAAGACTGAGGACCAATTCCAAACTGGTGCCTATTCCCTAGATATTCATTTGTTTGGGTTTGGGCATAAGAGTGAGGAGCAATCCTACAGTGGGAGGACAAAATCACAAGAGTCATACTGTAGAATTTCCTTAACTTCTTATGGCTGCAGGGGCAGTATTGAGTAGCTTGGATGAAAGGTGTCCAGAGGTGCCCAGAGTAAACGGCCTGCTTCCTCAGTCTCAGTTGCTAATATATGCATATTATTATTGGAAAGAAAACACTCTGAAGTTTCTAAAACTGTTTGAATTATGTTTGTGAGTATAACAGAACTCATATGGCAGGCAGAAACCTGAGAAGAAATCCAAACAGGAAGTGAGAAATCTGAGGTTGGTATATTTTCAACCCAGGCCCTATTGAATTCATATTGGGATATGAATGAAGTTGCACTTCCTAGGGCTTCCACTAGATGTCAACCGTCTTTAGAAACTTGAATGAGGCTTCTGCCATGTTGTGGGACTGAATTAGAGCTTAATGAGTCAGCTTACTGGCAGAGAGCCATTTCCTGGTCATGCGGATTCCACATGATATCGACTTGCGTTCCGTTGCTTCTGTAGACACAAAGGAATTCTCAGGTTGGAACTTTATTGAAGATTTATGATAAAAACATCCTAATGATTGATTCTATACTCAGTTTGAAATGTTTCTTCGACCTGTAATATAACTTTTTGAAGTTTTTGCCCAAAGTTTTTGTCCAAACGCACGAGCGTTTGGATATGTGTACCTAACGCTAACAAAAGCAGCTACTTGGACATAAATAACGGACATTATCGAACAAATCAAGCAATTATTGTGGAACTGCGATTCCTGGGAGTGCATTCTGATGAAGATCATCAAAGGTAAGGGAATATTTATCATGTAATTTCGGGTTTCTGTTGACTCAACATGGCGGCTAATTTGATAAATTTTCTGAGCGCCGTCTCAGATAATTGCATGGTTTGCTTTTTCCATAAAGTTTTTTTGAAATCTGACACAGCGGTTGCATTAAGGAGAGGTATATCTATAATTCCATGTGTATATCATCTACATTTATGATGAGTATTTCTGTTGAATCGATGTGGCTATGCAAAATCACTGGATGTTTCTGGAGCTAGTGAACGTAACGCTCCAATGTAAACTCAGATTTTTTTATATGAACTTTATCAGTTCCTATGAGTGTTATCTGATGAAGATCATCAAAGGTTAGTGATTAATTGTATCTCTATTTGTGCTTTTTGTGACTCCTCTCTTTGGCTGGAAAAATGGCAGTGTTTTTCTGTGGCTTGGTGGTGACCTAACGTAATTGTTTGTGGTGCTTTCGCCGTGAAGCCTATTTGAAATCGGGCACCGTGGTGGGATTAACAACAAGATTACCTTTAAAATGGTATAAGATACATGTATGTTTGAGGAATTTTAATTACGAGATTTCTGTTGTTTTGAATTTGGCGCCCTGCACTGGCTGTTGTCATATCATCCCGTTAACAGGATCGCAGCCCTAAAAGGTTTTAAGCCAGGAGAAACTCAATTATTATAAAAATACCAGCGAAAGTAATTCTAATAACAAATATTATAAAATACAGTATACAGTGGGGCAAAAAAGTATTTAGTCAGCCACCAATTGTGCAAGTTCTGCCACTTAAAAAGATGAGAGAGGCCTGTAATTATCATCATAGGTACACTTCAACTATGACAGACAAAATGAGAAAAAAAATCCAGAAAATCACATTGTAGGATTTTTTATGAATTTGTTTTGGCCTGGACCTGACAGCATAACAGCAATAGACCTCAAATGACTTACAGAACTGTCTGTCAGATGTTAGGAGCTGACATTAAACATCCTGTCACTCATATCTGACAAGTCTTAAATCTGTCTCAATCAGTCCTATGAGTCCTATGGAATGGGAGGTAGCTAGACATCATTCGAGCAGAGATGGCTTTCCAAACCAAACCATTTGGTTCTTTACTGCAACATAGAAATCACTCAACATTCAATGTGGGAGTGGATAGATAGCCACGCACGCACCCACACCACCCTAGCCCTACCCCACTCCCCACACACCTTTGGTCTGTCCTTTGTGGCCTCCACCCTGTTCCTGAGGGTGGGGAACGCAGCAGGAGCCCTACCTCCTCCTGGATTCCCCCCTTCCTAATGAACGTAGCAGAAGAAGCTGTACAGACACTGGGACAGACCGAGCAGATAGCCAGGTAAAGGTTACCTGAAAAACAGAGCTGAAATGCTACAGTTGGATTGGTGCAGCTAGTTTGTTTATGTTTACTGCTGTCGGCACCATCTTCAGGAGACAAAGGTACAGTTATCCATCCATTCATTCAGGCAGTCAGCCAGCCAGCCTATTTCAAGGTGCTAGTAAAACACAGAATTTGGGTTTGTGTCACATCATTCCTTTTTTTTTCAAAAGACATTTACTAAGGTCATAAGAGCTATTCTGGTACTAGATGCAGACACACCGGGTGCTACGTTACCCTATAATAACCCTGATATACTATACCACCACCGCTGGTTAAACAGTACTGCCTGTCAAAGCAGTAGCCTCTGTTGAGTCAACATCTCCTCTGGAATATACAGTCGCAAAGGTCAAATCCCCACTCTGTGGTGTTTGGTACTAACCTCATACAACTGTCTCTTTATAGTTCAGTGCCACGTCTCCTGTATAAACAAAGCACTTAAAGTGATAGTTTAGCGCAGTAGATGAAATGTTTTGTGCATGGAGGTTTGGCCGCCACACACAATTTCTGGACGTATTAGATGTGGTGTATAATCTACGTATATAGATTATTCTGAATATAGGCTTTAACTGCTAATCGCATTGGCTCTAAGCATCTTCTTAATAATAACCAAATTAATAACCTCCAGCCTCCATAATAACCTCCAGCCTTGCTGAGCGGTGACTGACCTGCCATAATCATTAATAAGTTAATTAAATAATAATAATAAAAAAATACATTTATATACACCTACCCAAATAATAGTGCAAAAAATATGTGCACAAAAATAAGTCCAGAAAATATTGTAACATTTGCTACTGCTGTAGCTGCCTGTTACCTGCTAACCTCAAGGGCTTGGGTTTCATCATCCCGGATACATTGCCCAGGTGGATGTATGCTGATCTGGCCATATGAAATAACCATTGTCAATACTGTAAAATTAATCGTTAACACGTTCACGAGTGAGCGTCGTTATTGCAGCAACACGTGCTCGCTTTGTTAAAACGTTGCATTCGAGGCCTCTCGGGCAGTTTGTTGTTCTTTTTGTGGCACATCGTACAATTGCTACATTGTAACATTCACAAAAACTCAATGGCAACATTATGTCAACCTTGTCACGTTTTACAAACTTACCGTTTCCTTCTTTTGTGGCTTCGGGCACGTCTACTTTATAAAATAACGCTTATCTTCGTCCCTGACTCCCTCGATTTGTTAACAAAAAAATGTAGGCCTAGGGGTGTGTTGGTAAATTCAATCCGGAGTGTCAGAGTGCGCTCAGAGTGCGTTCAGAGTGCGTTCAGAGTGCGTTCAGAGTGCGCTCAGAGGGCGCTCAGAGTGCGCACTGGGCGTTCGTAAATTCAGAGCGTTGTCAGATGCGTTGTTAGATTGCCCGTTGGTAAATTCCGAGCGTTTCGCTCTGGCCTAGGAGTAGGGTTGACCCCAACGTTCTGACCTCACAACGGCTGTCAAGCACCCAAGCTAACTGGATATCTTGCTGTCTTCTTCCAGACACAAATGAGAGAACACCTCTCTGCCCATTTATCTCGCCCTAGCAGAGCTTTTTAGGCTGTTTTCATGTTGGCGTTGTTGACTGTAACTGTGCTGCTGGCAACAATTGATTATGCTTTTTTTTGCCGACGTTTACTGACACGGTCCATATTCAACGGGTGTTGAGCATTCATAAATCCATCAGTTATTCTGCACTCTGGCACACTCGGACGAAAGTGCTCTGAAATCGGAGTAGATAGCCAGAGTGAATTTACGAACGCACCCCGAGTATCTAGGCAACAGCAAATCGGTGTCTAGTGGGGAGCAGAACGTGACAGCACGCGAACAAAGAGAAGTGCAGAATCCAATGTATTGGTTAATAATGAGGAACCTATGCATTTCAAGACAGGTCAGAATTATTATAACAATTGCTGTGGAGTATCTAATGCATGTTCCTTGCTTTCATTGTAGAGAATTGTTTTCTTCTTCAACAGGACACAATATCTATGATACAAATAATAAAAAGCAAAGGCACACGGGTATATTTTTATTTTATTTTAAATGCCAGACATTTAAAAAACACTGTAAATTCAGTTCATTTCCCATATGAAAGAATTTACTTGGCATATTTCGACATGAGGTCATTTCCAAACTGTCAACAAAGCTAATAACAACATCTAACCTTCACAGAACATCTAATATCCTGACAATCATTTTCAATGCGCTATTTCGCTCAGACATCTCTCCCTGTCGTCCTATGAAGACATCCAAGCCCCATTCCTTATCCTTCACGCCTGGGAGAGCACCTGAAGACTGTATAAACTCAATATCACAACTCCTCCCTGGAATACATATCAAATCAAATGAATATTGTGAAACTACCTTGCCACAATTCTCTCCTACAATATCTTCTCATATTTCACCCAATTGGTTTTTGTGTTAAATATCAAATACAGTTCAATGACAGGTATACAAAGGAATATCAATAAAGGTACTATCAATGACAAACACAATTGTATTAATAAAACTCACCAGAAAGTCTGTTTACACAAGGCACATAAAATGGAGGACATATAGAGAGGTGTTAACGAATGACAATGGAAGGTTAATAAACTACACGCATACTCTACTGTATGTTTGAATAAATATTCTACTCACATGCATCTAGAACAAATGGAAGACAAATATCATTTGAGCTGTTATTTCAGGGGAAGATCTTACCTTTGAACTATTCAGAATTGTATTTTTGTTGTTGTTTAAGTGTCCAAGAGGTATCGTCAGTCCTTGTCCACGGATGACATGATCAGTGCTGCATACCTGTTACAGACGTAACTTGTGTCAAAACAAGCTGTGCTTTCCTGTTGAATCTAAGAGGGAGGTCCAGTTCACGTGGTCTTACTTTTTCTTTGTCCCGTGGATTGATGGCCACCAAGGAGCCTCTGTGGCTCAATGGCACTTAAAAAAACAAACATTCATAGTTTTAGAAAAATATTATGTTACCCTTTTACAAAAGAAATGCGGGGAAATGGGTTACTGTTCAAATTATCTTTACATGGAGAATTTGTATTGGTCACACCGGTACAAGGATAGCTTTCCACCTGAATGTTTCAGTTAAGGCATAATCAATATGATCCACAAAAGGAGTAGATGGAAGGATGGACACGCAAACGAGATTGGCCCTCAGGAATGCGAACCGAAGTGCATGGTCTTCTTCATACCTTGTAAACCTTGGCACCAGGTATTGCTGGGACCACTTCTTCACTGTAGATCAACTTCTGATCTTCAAAGAACTGCCTGATACCCATCTCAGCTATATCCACACCAACAACTGGGTGTCCCATATCTGCAAGCCTGCGTATCAACAGGTAGGAGGAGATCATTCAGGCATGTACAAGTTCTTTCTAAATAAAAAATAAATAAAAAACATGTCTATGGTTATAGAAGTGTAATATTATGTTTGTGTGTGTTGAATTTCCGCAACCTACCATTTCATATCAACGGCTTTCCCACATAGTGGGAAGAAAAACCGGACTCCCTTCCGTTCACAGAGAACATTGTCAATATAGCTCTCCAACATCCTATTACATAAGAAAAATGAGCAATGTTGTACCACTGAAAAAGGCAGTGAAAGGCATGTCAGTCATTTCACACAATAAGCCTATTCAGATGACAGACACACCTTTAATTATTACACTCTGTAATTCCTTGAGAACTACAGCTAGAGATTCAGTAATATCAAAAGAAAAATAAGTAGTGAGAGCCAATCTCTCCCTCTTTCCAACCTTGCTCCCATTCTCCCAGAGTCCTGACTCTATACGCCTGAGCTTCCATTCTGTAATACCTTCCACCCGCTCAAACAGCAAGAAAATCACAACAGAGGAAATGAGTGGAATGCCAGACCCAATCACATTGCCAAACTGAAATTTTACTGCTGATCAATTCAAATCAAATGTTATTTGTCACATACACATGGTTAGCAGATGTTAATGTGAGTGTAGCATAATGCTTGTGCTTCTAGTTCCGACAGTGCAGTAATATCTAACAAGAGATCTAACAATTCCACAGCAACTACCTAATACACACAATCTAAAGGGGTGAATGAGAATATGTACATGTAAGTATATGGATGAGTGATGGCCGAGCGGCATAGGCAAGGTGCAATAGATGATATAAAATACAGTATATACATGTGATATGAGTAATGTAAGATATGTAAACATTATTAAAGTGCCATTATTTAAAGTGGCATTGTATAAAGAGTCTAGTGATCCATTGATTAAAGTGGCCAGTGATTGGGTCTCAATATAGACAGCAGCCTTTCTGAGTTAGTGATGGCTGTTTAGCAGTCTGATGGCCTTGGGATAGAAGCTGTTTTTCAGTCTCTGGTTCCCAGCTTTGATGCACCGGTACTGACCTCGCCTTCTGGATGATAGCGGTGTGAACAGGAGGTGGCTCAGGTGGTGGATGTCCTTGATGATCTTTTGCACTATCCATCCAAACACATACAGGCAGCTATAAATAATGAGTCATCCAGAGGCCATTAACCCATAAAATATAATTTCTTCCTTCATAAGTGACAAATCAAATATTGTATGTGTGAAGCTGAATGATAGTACCATTGACATAAGTCATAAGTAGATGTACACATGACGAATTCAAGAGCAGAGAAGTATATGTAGCCAGTGATGTATAAGCATTTGGAAAGTATTCAGGCCCCTTCCATTTTCTGTATTTTGTTACGTTACAGCCTTATTCTAATGGATTAAATAAAAGTGTTCCTTATCAATCTACACACAATACCCCACAATGACAAAGCGAAAACAGGTTTTTAGACATTTTTGCAAATGTATTAAAAATAGAAAACATAAATACCTTATTCACATAAGTACTCAGACCCTTTGATATGAGACTCGAAATTGAAATATGAGACTCGAAATTGTACCGTTTCCATTGATCATCCTTGCGATGTTTCTACATCCTGATTGGAGTGCACCTGTGGTACATTCAATTGATTGGACATGATTTGGAAAGGCACACACCTGTTCATTTAAGGTCCGAAAGTTGACAGTGCATGTCAGAGCGAAAACCAAGCCATGAGGTTGAAAGAATAGTCCATAGAGCTCAGAGACGGGATTGTGTCGAGGCACAGATCTGTGGGGAAGAGTACCAAAAAAAAATCTGGAGCATTGAAGGTCCCCAAGTACACAGTGGTCTCCATCATTCTTAATTGGAAGAAGTTTGGAACCACCAAGACTCTTTCTAGAGCTGGCCGCCAGGCCAAACTGAGCAATTGGGGGAGAAGGGCCTTGGTCAGGGAGGAGACCAAGATGGCCACTCTAACAGAGCTCCAGAGTTCCTCATTGGAGTTGGGAGAACCTTCCAGAAGTACAACAATCTCTGCAGCATTCCACCAATCAGGACATTTTGGTAGAGTGGCCAGACAGAGGCCACTCCTCAGTAAAAAGCACGACAGCCTGCTTGGATTTTGATGAAACCAAGATTGAACTCTTTGGCCTGAATGCCAAGCATCACATCTGGAGGAAACCTGACACTATCTCTACGGTGAAGCATGGTGATGGCAGCGTCATGCTGACTAGTCAAGGATCATATCACCTCCACCTTACCTGTCACCGTAGACCCACCGCAATTTGCATACCGCCCCAATAGGTCCACAGACGATGCAATCGCCATCACACTGCACAGTGCCCTATCTCATCTGGACAAGTGGAATACCTATGTAAGAATGCTGTTCATTGACTACAGCTCAGCGTTCAACACCATAGTACCCTCCAAGCTCATCATTAAGCTTGATCCCCTGGGTCTCAACCCCCGCCCTGTGCGATTGGGTCCTGGACTCCCTGATGGATCATTAGCAAAAATTTCTACAAACTTGTTTTTGCTTTGTCATCATGGGGTATTGTGTGTAAATTGATGAGGAAGAAAATTATTTAATACATTTTAGAATAAGGCTGTAATAGAATGTTTAAAAAAGTAAAGGGGTCTGAATACTTTCCGAATGCACTGTATATCATGTGCCTCTACACCTGTAGTCAAACATGATTTTGCCAGAGGGAAATTGGCTGAACCAGCTTTCTCAGCAGTTATTTAAATTGTATCATCATTCATTAACTACTGATCCCATACAGCGGCAATACAAAATGGCTACTCACTCTTTATTACAGCTACTACTATTCCATTCAGGTAAAGAGATTTAGAAACTATTTTTACATTTATTTTTCCCTAAACAAAAACTAAATCCTGGATCAGTTATGTTACAAGTCTGGAAATGTATGACTTTTACAATTAGGTGTTTACTAATGAGTAAAGAACATGGGTTTATTTATATAAAAAAATGTATTTATTGACATTTCTTCATTCCATCATAAGTAAAAACGATTCACCCAATTCAAGTCACATCATGCCACTAAAAAGCTGAAGACAAGCCACAGAGTATTTTCTTCAATATGTCCATATTTGAAACCTAAATAAGAATCATCACTGGTTTCTCAGTTGGTCTTTAGAGTGATGAGATGCACTTTTTCTGTGAAGAAGTCCATGCCCCGAGCCTTCTCTCTGTCTGTGAGGGCATCCAGTGACTGCAGCAACTCTATATCACAGCTCTTCCCTGGAATTAAAAACACAATCACACATGGAAACTAATCTCTAAATCCTCCCCGACGATGTACACATCACATTTATTTCTATGTAGTTTGATCTGAAAAATCCAGACAGAATTACAATCACAAAGACAATCTCTGCCATGAAATAACTTACCAAATAGACTTTGCACTTGCTCGTCGGGCACAAAAAAAGGAGGACCTAAAGAAAAAAAAGGGGTATTCATCTTAACTCGGATGTACTTACAAGTGACACGCAACTACGCTGCGGTCTAATACAAATAGCATATCATCATTAGCCACAATGCTAGCTATGGGAAAAGTTGTTACCTTTGTATACTTCCGGGTTGTAGAGCAAAGTGTCCAAGAGGTATCGGCAGTCCTTGTCCATTAACGACGTGATCAGAGCCGCGTACCTGTTACATACAGAAGCGACAGAGTTTGCCATCAGACAAAGACTCTTCCCATCATGCCATGCTCTGTTCTCAGGTTGACTTTCAGAAGAAAGTGAAGTTCATGTGGTCATACTTCTGTCTGTCCCGTGGGTTGATGGCCACCAAGGAGCCTCTGTCCCAAATCCCTCCAAACTGACCCTCAATGGCACTGTTATACAAAGTGAGAGGATGTCATACTGTAAATGGCCTCCTCCTTCTGACCCAGTCAAAAGAGAAAATGTATTGATAATAGTTTAGACGCTTACCTGGAGAAATTGTATAGATCACATTGGTACAAGGAGATATTTCTCTCTGAGCTCTGTGGAAGAAAAGCATACAAGTTAAACGCACTGCAACGTTAGCTCTTTCGCTATTGGAACAGAGTCTTAAAATAATTCTATGAACTCCTTTCACAAACACCAATCATTATCTATGCTGGATCTGTAGCTGGTATGAATAAAATCCAAGACTTTGAACTTCTAGGGTAAGAATGCATTGTTTCCCCTATATGCCACCACAGCAATTGTTGGTTTTCATGCGTAGATGTATGCCTCAAGAAGACCACATCCGCAGGAAGAACCCCACATTGCCACCGCTGCTGAAAGAAAATCCTCCAACACCTTGTAACATCTCGTCTTCCACATACTCCTCCATTGTAGCGTCATAGTAGCCAACCCAGCCGCTCTCTGGCACACAGTACCTTGTAAACCTTGGCTCCAGGTAATGCAGGAACTGTCTCTTCACTGTAAGTCATGTTACTCTCCTCAAAGAACTGCTTGATGGCCTTCTCTGCAATCTCCACCCCTACAACAGAATGGCCCATATCAGCCAGCCTGGAGTCGAACACGTGGTAAAAGACAGTAAGGTCAAACGTCATTTATGGATGTTAATTCATGAACTGTGACTTTCACTAGTTAATGTTAATTGAGAACACACGTTTGTTTGTAATGCACATCACTTACCATTTCATGTCCAGAGCTTTCCCACATAGAGGGAAGAAGAACTTAACTCCCTTCCGTCCGTCGAGAACTTTCTCAATATTACTCTCCAGCATCCTGTAAATATAATCAAATTCGTCATATGAAGTTTACCTTATGGGCCTAGGAATAACATGCTGGCAGAGACATGTTAAACAAACATGCATTTAATACAAGCATGAATTCACTCTTTAATCCACGTCATTGTAAGGTAAATAAAAGAGATCCTTACTTGTTTACGTGGGGCCGGTGCCAGCCTGTTTGGTCTTCCCTCCACCGTTCCTCCCACTCTCCCAGGGCCATCACTCTGTCCGCCTGGGCTGACAACATTTTGTTTGTCTGACACCAACTAGAGTTGGTCAATGAGGGGGAACAAAGAGAAAGGATAGGTGAAAATTACCTCTTTCACACAACTGATCCAGAGAGGGAGTTCACGGGTGGTATTCTATGCACGCTCACAGACACACGAGTAAAAACAGTCAATGTGGACTGTGCCAGGCTAATTGTATAGAATTGTGTCATGTCATTGTGACTCATGATTATTACGTGTGAAAGACTAGGGGTGTGCACTTTGAGGCAAAAACTACAGATAAGGTTGGAAGACTTTGGGCTTTTCATATAAAAAGGGCTATTTGTGCACCTACCAATGTTTAGGGTCATTTGTCAATTGTTCGGGTCAATCTGTTGAGATATCGTCCCTAAAGTGGATAACACTACTAATCGGACATGGAGTAGTCCAGACTCCAGACTGACCTAGTACTGGTCAATCATATGCTGATCAGCAAAAATGTTTATTGAGGTGTGTCAAAGACCAGTGTAGGCCTATTCATGAGCAGAATTGCCTCATTTGACACAGGTGGCCTAAACATGATACAAAGAACAGCTATCATTCAGGATAAACCATCCTTTCACAGGCAACTTTATAGGAAATACAACAGCATGGTATTTTGTAAAGGAACCTCCCCCTATAACACCGATCACCAGAGAATGAATTTCATAATCTTGCTAAAGACATTTAGAAATTAGTAAGTGGGCGTATTATTACGATTGTGTTACGCAAGTTTTTAGTAGGCCCAAATAGTAGTCCTGTAAACAGAGCAGCAATTATATCGACTGCATTAGTTACTTTAGCAGTGTGTATTGAAAATAGTTTGCCGTGCGCAGTCTTTCTCTAAGCCAATTCCGATTCGACATAACGTATCAGCTTACCTCGGCTTCCCGCCAAGCATAAACATTACGCTGACGAACATAACTGAACTCGACTCGAACAACATGTCCACGGTCGTCGCTTACCTTCTCAAAAATGTTGATATCGATTTATACGTGATCTTCACCGAGCCACAGCCAATGAGTTGCACTACTGGTGTGGGAGGAGCCTTTGTCAACACTGCTCTCCACGTGATCGACAGCGGATGTTCATTTCAAAGGAGATTTTTTCCCCCGCTCAACTTTCGTCCTCAGCCACGCAAAGGCACCGCAGAGCAGAATACAAAATGTAGTCTAGTACAATTTATGTGACAGTACTGTATCTCTTACTAGCTTAAATATGAAATCCTTGCTCGAATCCCACTTAAAAAAGGAACCATTCTGGAGTAGTCCTGACAATTATCGGCAGCAGTTCATTTTAAGGGATCACGTAATTACACTGTAGCACAGGTATTACAATTAATTGTAATAATTCAGTTACACTGTAACAACAACATGTAACTGGTGGTAATCGCAGTCTGTAATTACTGGGATGTAACAACGGAATGCTTGTTATCATGCATGTTACAAATGTTAAAGTTTTTGAAAGCATCTCAATACCCATATTTCAGCCTTCCCAGGTGGTAAGTGTTAGCCAATTGAAAACCGACCACCTCATTGACACAACTCTGCAATAAAGGGCTCTGGAGTCTGATGCCCAGGCCCAATGGCAAAAACGGGTTCACAAATGGTTCACATGAAAAACTACTTTAAATGGTTACATCTTTAAAATTACTTTAAGCATCAATTCAACAATTTTAGACACATTAATACAAATTGTGAGATAGTAATGCTAGATAGTGCTTGTCAAATTGTAAACCTATTAAGATTAGTTGAATAATGGTTTATAAATCCACTTAAAATGGTCAAAGACAAATTCTTATTCCATAATTTAACCTTGCAAGAGTTTCACTCTTTAGGAACAGTCTCCCTTTTGGAAGCATCATGTTAAGATCTGCCCATCTGCACAACACGCTTAAAATAAGGACAACCTACAACGTGCCCACGTGTTGATACTGACATTATGTTACAGTGTGAAAGAATGGGGTCGAGTTCGAAGGTCAGTGTGCAGAATCAAGACATGAAAGATTGCAGCGAAAGAAACAATGTTGTAGGTCAAAAATGTAAACACCGGAGAGAGAAATTTTCTCCAGTGTGCCAGTGGCCATTGTAGGTGAGCAATTGCCCACTGAAGTCGGTTACAACGCCAAACTGCAGTCAATTCAAGACCCTGGTGAGGGCAATGAGCACGCAGATGAGCTTCCCTGAGACGATATCCTTTTGTTGTTTCCTCAGCTGTCTGGATGGCTAGTGTCAGATGATCCTGCAGGTGAAGAAGCCGGATGTGGAGGTCCTGGGCTGGCGTGGTTACACGTGGTGAGGCCGGGTGGACGTACTGCCAAATTCTCTAAAATGACGTTGGAGGCTGCTTAAGGTAGAGAAATTAACTTCCATTTTTTTGGGAACAGCTCTGGTGGACATTCCTGCAGTCAGCATGCCAATTACACACTCCCTCCCTCAATACATTTATGGCATTGTGTTGTATGACAAAACTGCACATTTTAAAGCTATGCCTAACAAGCTATACACCTAAACTACATTGTTTTCAGAAAGTATTCGGACCCCTTGACATTTTACACATTTTCTTCAGTTACAGCATTATTCTAAAATTGATTAAATAAAATGTTTTCCTCATACATCTACACATCTACACACAATACCCCATAATGACAAAATCAAAAACAGAAATTCCTGATGTATCTAATTATTCTGACCCTTTGCTACGAGACTCAAAACTGAACTCAGGTGCATCCTGTTTCCAAATAATATCCTTGAGATGTTTCTACAACTTGATTGGAGTCCACCTGTGGTGAATTAAACTGATTGGACATGATTTGGAAAAGCACACACCTGTTGACAGTACATGTCAGAACAAAAACCAAGCCATGAGGTTGAAGGAATTGTCTGTAGAACTCAGAGAAAGGATTGTGTCAAAGCACAGATCTGGGGAAGGGTATCAAAAAAATTCTGCAACATTGAAGGTCCCCAAGGACACAGTGGCCTCCATCATTCTTAAATGGAAGAAGTTTGGAACCACCAAAACTCTTCCTAGAGCTGGCTGCCCGGCGACACTGAGCAATCGTGAAAGAAGGGCCTTGGTCAGGGTCAGGGAGGTGACCAAGATCCCAAGCTCCAGAGTTGATCTGTGGAGATGAAAGAAATAATAAGTTATAAAAGTTAAGGAAAATGTTTATATAATTTTTATATTTATGTTTAACTCACATAATATTTTGAAATTTACATTTAAAAGTATGCAATAAGGTTTCTGTCATAGAATACATGTGTCAAAAATGACAGTAGATATTAAAAAAAGTATTTATATAGCTTCCGAAATCTTTAAAAAAAATGTTTTGTACAATTTTTAGTACCAAGTTGGCTGCTAAGTGACTTCAGTCAATACATTGCCCCCTGTCAGTCATCCAGTGTTTATACACAACATTGATAATAACTAGTGTCACGATCGTCGTCAAGGAAATGACCGGACCAAGGTGCAGCGTGGTCAGCATACATACTTTTATTTTAAATGTCGCCAACAAAAACAATATACAACAAAACAAACTTGAAGCTCTGTAAGGCTATACATGCCACTAACAAAGACAACAACCTACAAATGAGAAAAGTAAAAAAGGCTGCCTAAGTATGATTCCCAATCAGAGACAACAATAGACAGCTGTCCCTGATTGAGAATCATACCCGGACAAAAACAAAGAACCAGAAAGCATAGACTTTCCCACCCGAGTCACACTGTGACCAAACAAACATAGAGAATAAAAGGATCTCTACGGTCAGGGCGTGACAACTAGGGGTAATGCAGTTTATATGCTAAATTGTCATACATTCTTCTTCTTTACCACAGATTGCCACAAGGTCTCAGACTCCAGGATGGGAAATGCTTACAAGAAAGAAACAGAGTTGTCCGAGACAGAGTTGGGAATTTCCATTGTTACTTGTAATGTCAAAAAGGGAAGAAAAAGACAATCCCATTTTTCTAAATGAGCTATCTAAGCTACTTACCATACTATAGGCAAAATATATGAGACATCACTAGAATAGTTATTTTTGTTATTGAGAAAGGCTATGTATCTTTGATTCATCCAATTAATCTATTAATCTAACAATAAAATGTTGCAATAAAGTTGACTAAAATAGAAACTCGTCTTTTATTTGTAAGTATTTTTACTTGTTAATGAGTAATAAGTAATAATATAGAAATTGCTCAAAGGTAACTATAAAGTTACACTTCACTTTAACACTTTAAATAGAAAAATCTTGTGTAACAACTAGCGACAACCTTGTACTTTTGCAGATATTACAGTACTCTGTGGTGTTGTGAAGGAAATTTTACTTTATGTATCTTGTCTTTGGTGTCATAAACAATCCTTGGTTCCTGCCTATGTCTGGTAGAGATATGGGGGGGGGGGGGGGGGGGGGGGGTCATGACCTTCTCCTTTAGACTATTTGGCAGAACACCCAGAATATGTTCTATAAATTAAGACAGGAGACGTGCCAGACACATGGAACCAGCCCTATGAACTATGCATGCCTATGTAACGTAACCAGTATGTAAGGGAACTAAACGGGACTGCCCCGTTAGAGCTCCTGACAGACGTGTGCATATGGTGCATTGAGTTGGTTGGAATCTCTCCAGCGCGCTGATAATAAACAATGATTAATTTAAGATTGACTTTGAGTGTCCCTGTGTAAGAATTTCCACGACAGTGTATTAATGTGTTTATTTTCTCACTTGGATGGCGCTTTCAGAAGCTTACGATTAGATTGTCACAATGGGTAATGTACTTTGTAGGTACACAATAATGACAAGAAAGTACACCTCAAGATATGTCATTTTAACTAGATAAATCCTGTGTAACACCTAGTAATAACAATGGACGTATGCAGATATTACATGTACTCTGTGCACTAGTGTGTTCATTTTCTCACTCGGATGGTGCTTCCGGAAGCCTTAAAATAATGGCCAGGTTGTCAGGATGGGTAATGTACTATAAAAGTACACATTCATTTCAAGTAAGTACCCCTCAATATACACTTCATTTTAACTATCTAAATCCTGTGTAACACCTAGTATTTACATTGTACTTCTGTAGATATTACATGTACCCTTTGGTGTATTTGTGGTTGTAATTGTCTCATTTGGATGGCAAGAGGTTCAGGTTGTCATAAGAATAATGTACAGATTAATTATAAATTATTTTTTGTTATAATCTGGGATGACCCCCGTATGTAGACCCCAGTCAGTGAGGTTGACCTACACAATATATACAAAAGTATGTGGACACCCATACAAACGAGTGGATTCGGCTATTTCAGCCTCACCCGTTGCCGACAGGTGTATAAAATTGAGCACACAGCCAAGCAATCTCCATAGACAAATTTTGGCAGTAGAATGGCCTTACTGAAGAGCTCAGTGACTTCAAAGTGGCACCGTCATAGGATGCCACCTTTCCAACAAGTCAGTGCATCAAATTTCTGCCCTGCTAGATCTGCCCCAGTCAACTGTAAGTGGAAATGTCTAGGAGCAACAACGGCTCAGCCGCGAAGTGGTAGGCCACACAAGCTCAGAGAATGGGACCGGCGAGTGCTGAAGCGTGTAGCTCATAAAAATGGTCTGTCCTCAGTTACAACATTCACTACCTGTAAGGAACGACGCTGGAGAAGAGAAGTAGGTACAGTGAGTTGACATTTAATTTGAAACGGACAACTCTCCTTCCAGACTCACATTAAGCATCTCCAATCCAAAATTAAATCTAGAATCAGCTTCCTATTTCACAACAAAGCCTCCTTCACTCATGCTGCCAAACATACCCTCGTAAAACTGACTATCCTACGGATCCTTGACTTCAGCAATGTCATTTACAAAATAGCCTCCAACACTCTACTCAGCAAACTGGATGTAGTCTATCACAGTGCCATCCGTTTTGTCACCAAAGCCCGATATACTACCCACCACTACGACCTCTATGTTCTCGTTGGCTGGCCCTCAGTACATATTTGTCGCCAAACCCACTGGCAACAGGTCATCTATAAGTCTTTGCTAGGTAAAGCCCCACATTATCTCAGCTCACTTGTCACCATAGCAACACCCACCTGTAGCACGAGCTCCAGCAGGTATATTTCACTGGTCATCCCCAAAGCCAACACTTCCTTTGGGTGCCTTTCCTTCCAATTCTCAGCTGCCAATGACTGAAACTAATTTCAAAAATCACTGAAGCTGGAGTCTTTTATCTCCCTCTCTAACTTTAAGCATCAGCTGTCAGAGCAGCTTACCGATCACTGTACCTGTACACATCCCATCTGTAAATAGCCCACCCAACTATCATATTGTTATTTATCCTCTTGCTCTTTTGCACCCCAGTTTCGCTACTTGCACATTCATCATCTGTGCATCTAATACTCCAGTATTAATGCTAAATTGTAATTATTTCGCCTCTGCGTGTAAGGTCCTGGGTGTTGTGAGGCTGAAATCAGGCGCAGGAAAGCAGAGAGTTCAATAAAGTGCTCCTTTAATGCACACACGGTGAACCACGGCCACTCCACTTTTGGGTGCTCAAACAAAATGCCCCAGACACAGGGAACGAAAACAGTCTAGCACTAAATACACGAACACGTTCGTCTGTAGCAAACACCAGGGTTACAATGATCAATCCCGCACCAAGAAACGGGCGGGCCGGCTGACTAATAAAGCCCAACTAATTACAACAAACTCAAAGCAGGTGTAATCAATAAACACATAAGGATGGGAGAAAAGAATCAGTGGCATCTAGTAGGCCGGCAACTACGACCGTGACACTGTGGCCTATTTATTGCCTACCTACCCACTCTTCTACATTTGTTATTGACTGTACGTTTGCTTATATGTAAATTTGTGTTGTTGCTTTTGTCACACTGCTTTGCTTTATCTTGGCCAGGTCACAGTTGTAAATGAGAACTTGTTCTCAACTGGCCTGCCTGGTTAAATAAAGGTGAAATAAAAAATAAACATAAAATAGTCTTTCTAAATATAGGTTTTTGCCTTGCAATTTATTCACTGTACATATGGACATCTTCATTGTAAAAAAAATGCATTTGAAAATGACCTTCCAACATCTCCCTTGGCTACTAAGGTCATGCTATTTACGGAATGCAACTGAGAAAATTTATGTTTTTTCCCCCTCATTCTTACACTGGCACTTATCTAATGAGGAGTGTGTCTCCTACGGTTTCAGATCATCAATTATGTATAAAAAAAATCCAATCCAATCTCATGAATATAAATTAAACCTTTTGCTTTGAAATATAATTTGTGTGTTGTGCTTTGACATAGAATTAAGATCATATCATTTAAGGATATTATGAAGCTGAGCAATTATTCTAACGGTGCAAATTCACTTCAGGTTTCATAGAGTTTTTAAATAATGTTTTATTTTGATTAGCCCACACACTGGCTCATTGTGTGGAGTACGATGCAGTCAGGGTGTTTGGAACACAACTTCATCCTAAATGTAGCCTACTTTGTTTCCATTTGGAGAGAAAGCATCCTGGAATCACGTTGAAACTGTGACAGATGCTGTTTCTAATCTGCAGACAGCCTGCACAGCGTTGTACAATGATCTCAGTCCTGGGAGATAGCAGATAGGGGATAGGCTATGATGTCATCATGAGAGCAGCCCGTTGACATGGGTGTTTTCTCATTTGGTCAAAAGTCTGTCCTCCACCCTCTCTCCTCTGTCCTCTCTCCACCGTGTCCCGGAAATCGATAAGTGGTTGAGTGGTGGAGGAGATGTCAATTCATTAATAGGCGAACGGAAGAGTGTCCCCTCCCCCTCCTCGATAGCCACCTTCATCAACGATAGTCATGTAGTATCCTACCTGAGTCCTTCGTAGAACAATTCTTTAATCTCCCACACCTCCTTTGAGGCTTTTGTTTTTTGTTGCATGAGAAAAGCATGCACAAGTTTCAAAAACAATATGCTACTCATCATTGTATCTATAAAATGTAATGCAAAACTAACTAAATTCGTTTTTAGCACTGTACAGATTATATTTGGACTCCACCCTTGTAAATGAGTGGAAAAGGAGAGTCTCATTTCATACAGAGGCATTTTCATCCCAGGTTCCCTCTCCTTGGCACCTCGCCTCGATTACCTATGACCTTTTTCAAAAGGAGGAGAGAGAAGATGGAGGAGAGAGGATGTAGGAGTTGAGCAAAACAAATTGAGAAAAGGCCAGGGAGCATGGAGCAGCCTCACAAAGGAGACAGAGACAGTGTGAGTAGTTACAACTTTTGAACACAGGGAGGCGCGAGGTGCATAGAAAATTACCAGCATTTGGGTGTGGGCTAGTCACAAAGAGGACCACCTTGATTATACTGATGTCTTTTCATCTTCCTCATATGAGCAAAAAACCCTTTCCTTTCTCTTCATTTTGATGATAGCCCTGTATACTGTAGGCCTACATAATATTTAATTGCCATTGTAACATATTAATTAGGAAATAGGCTAAATTATGAATTGTGTGTGTTTGTGTGTGTGTGTGTGCATGTGTGTGAATTGAAATGTTCCATCCTTGTCCTTTCTGCTATACTGAAAAAAATATTTAAACGCAGCATGCAACAATTTCAACAATTTTACTGAGTTACAGTTTATATAAGGAAACCAGTAAATTGAAATAAATTCATTAGGCCCTAATCTTTGGGTTTCAAATGGCTGGGCAGTGGCACAGCCATGGGTGGGCCTGGGAGGGCATAGGCCCACCCACTGTGGAGCCATGCCCAGTCAATCAGAATTAACAAAAGGGTTTTATTACAGACAGAAATACTCCTCAGTTTCATCAGCTGTCTGGGTGGCTGGTCTCTGACAATCCTGTAGGTTAAGAAGCAGGATAGGGAGGTTCTGGGCTGGCCGTTGGATGTACTGGCAAATTCTCTAAACCGACTTAGGAGGTGGCTTATGGTAGAGAAATTAACATTCAGTTCTCTGGCAATAGCTCGGGTGAACATTCCTGCAGTCAGCATGCCAATTGCACCCTCCCTCAACTCACTCAACTTGAGACATCTGTGGCATTGAGTTGTGTGACAAAACTGCACATTTTAAAGTGGCCTTTTATTTTCCCCAGCAGAAGGTGCACCTGTGTAAGGATCATGCTGTTTAATCAGCTTCATGTATGCCTCACCTGTCAGGTGGATGGATTATCTTGGAAAAGGAGAAATGCTCAATAACATGGATGTAAACAAATGTGTGCACAAAATTTGAAAGGATTAAACTTGGAAAATGTCTGAGATCTTTTATTTCAGCACATGAAACATGAGACCAACACTTTACATGTTGCGTTAATATTTTTGTTGAGTATAGATACAATTATATTACAGAAAAAGTCAGCATGCAAGACTAGTTTAGAGTTACGCAATGTGTATCTTGAAACCAAATCAATTGCCGACGTATGTACGGTTCACTTCAAAGTCGAAGCCGTTCTGTGTGCGTAATTCAGTGGTTCCGAAATTCTCCAGTTGCGCGGAACCGCTGGCCAGATCCAGATGTGCCTGTTTTCTTTAAATACAGCTTGCGAGACCGAAGTACCTCGGCACCGCGAGAACCAATCACAAACGCCGGGGGCGGGTCATCTTTGGAATGTTGTGGATGTTTAAAATGGACAACTTGTCGCAGATACCCCAATACCGGTATCGAATAATAACCTGTGCATTCATATGGAGGTGATTTGCAAATGATTGGTCGAGGAGTGAAAAGGAAATCGCCTGAGCGGGGAATTGCGCTTTGTTTCCCCCCGGTGAGGGTGAGCTCTCGGTCCGGAGAAAGCAGGCGGATTGCACTGGCGATGTAGCCCGGAGACTATTGCTGGGCGCTCTTATTTCTGTATGGTTGTTCAATAGCCTATATCAATGACTGCATATTGCACTCCGGAAGTAATCTACAGGATTATCTTCAATCACATAATATAGACAAGTGTTTATAGACGGAGAAGTGAACCTGCATGCGATATCGTGCACAGTGTCCAAGGGCATTGTGCCACTTCAATGTTCATATTTAATATTAAGTGAACGAGCATAGCATAACCTACGGAGTCTGCATATTGGACTAGGTCATTACTGTCACTGTTGACATATTCTACGAGTAGCCTATCAACCGATGGCAGCGCATTTGAATGCTTGGTTTATTTGTCGCCACCACTCAATTGTTTATTTCCCCAATGCATTGTTTCCATACCTTCTGCCGAATTGCTCCAACGGCCTCGACACACTCATGCTCAGATAAAGAGAGTGCAAATACGGGAGTGATAGACACTTGTCGTGACAAAGGGATAGGGTGCAGTCTATTACCAATAGGCTAGCATATAGTGGCAAGTTGAATATTGAGTGAGAGTGAATGATCTGAAATACTCTGTTCATTTCCTTGGTGCACAGAAAGCGTGTGGTTTAATGTGGGTCCAGGTAGTGCGAACATCAAAATTACGCCACTTGTGGAGAGGGAGAAAACTGTAGCTTGTGAGCACAGACAGGGGCGGTGAGATTCTTTTTATGGACGCGCCCAGAGTGATTTGCGCGTGTCAGTCGTGTGTACTCAATCATGTTCTCGAGCTCGTAAATCGAGAGGACCGCCAGTGCGAAGTGCCTCAACCAGGAGGGGCATTAAATCCCCGGTGCCGCTAAAAAGGACGCTCAACTTGTACGCAAACAAAACGTGCCGCTGTAGCTAGAGGAGCGTCAAGAGAACAGAGGAAAGCAATGACAGATTTTGTTGACAAATTGCTGACAACTCGGTGAATATTGCCGACAAGGACTAAATACTTTCTTTCGAAAGTGGATAACACAGTCTGCCTGTCATTTCCGTATAACCACAATAAAGGACCACCAATAAGTACAGGTAACAACACAACAACCTCTGCTACTATTCTACTGTCTGCTTGTTTTTTGAGAATTAAGAATGATGTAGAAAATGATAAAGGTAGACTTTTCTCTGCTTCAGAAATGATCTAATATGGGTGTAATTTTCTTGATGCAATAGAACGATGGCACACGTAAATGACATTTCAAATCTATTAACATAACATTATGCATGACCGCGTGTGTGTCTTGGATATGCCCGTGACACATTTTGAGTTGTGATGATGGATGACCCTGTTTTTTCAAGTGTGGGTGTTGAGAGATGCCTTTCTTGCACACTCCAATTGGATACTGGCTGAGCTATGAAGCTCAGCAATCCCCAATGTCAAGAGAGGTGTCAGAACCAATTCAGTTGTGAAGTATGAGGGTGGAAAATGACATGGTGACATCCCATGACAATAACTCATTTATGGTATTGACTGAGGAAGTGGTATTGACTGATGAAGTGCAGCCAAGGACAGGGTCAAACGGACACCCCAGAAATAATTTGAAACCAAAACACAAAACCTGTGGAATGATTTCACATTCACTGCTACTAAACAGTCATAGCTTTTAAAGCTAGCTGAGGGATGGGCCTGGAGAAATGTAACAACGCTCAAATTCATAGACAGAGCTTTGGATGCAAGAATTGACCATCCACGATAACAAAATTAGTTTTAACCATGTTTTGAGGCTATACAGCGGTTGTTTACATTTACATTGTTTACAAACATTGGACTAAAACAAGCTTTTATTTGGGGTTTTCTTCCAGAATTAATGAGTATACACTGAGTGTACGAAACATTAAGAACACCTGCTCTTTCCATGACATAGCCTGACCAGGCGAATCAAATCAAACTTTATATGTCACATGTGCCGAATACAACAAGTGTTGACTTTACCGTGAAATGCTTATGATCCCTTGTTGATGTCACTTGTTAAATCCACTTCAATAAGTGTAGATGCAGGTGAGAAGGCAGATTTAAGAAGGACATGGTTTTTGTATGTGTGCCATGCAAAATGTTTAAGTGCCTTTCAATGGGGTATGGTAGTAGGCGTCAGGCACTCCGGTTTGTGTCAAGAACTGCAACTCTGCTGTGTTTTTTCATGCTCAACAGTTTCCCGTGTGTATCAAGAATAGTACAACACCCTGTGGAATGCTTTTGACACCTTGTAGAGTCTGGGTGGGGGGGGGGGGGGGGGGGGGGGGCAACTCAATATTAGGAAGGTGTAAATCAATCATTTGTAAGTCTCAAAATGAATGTAGCAGCTAAGGATTCTAGCTTCTCTTTCAGGATACTAGATTCTAGTTATTATTTTATCCGTATTTGGACGTACCGTAGTAGAGGTGTTGAAAGAATCATCATGCAGTCTGACTGTATAACTCCTCTTCAGTGTCATACCATGGTATCTAGTGATGTGGATAGGTGACTCAAAGTGACCCGTTCCCTGCTGCTCTGACAAGGATGGCGGACTCATTGCACCATGCCACACTTAATATATTACCTCATTTTGTATAGGGAAGGACGGGGTACGAGTTGGCTGCTTCTAGAATGGGTATCATAACGGCGGAAGCTATGTTTGAGTTATAGGATTGCTGGGCACTGCCATAACAAATCAGGGCACCCCCATAAAACACTGGCACCCCATAGTCATACAAATATTATCTTTCCTTGGACTGATCATCATGTAGCTGTGAAATTGTCCTTTTTTAGAATGGATCCAAGATCACATTTTGCTTTCATTTCACTATAATCTGATCCCATATCTGGATACAGAGGGCATCTTCTGCTTAGAGCCCCATGCAGATAGCACGATAAGTTGTGTTCCATATCCTGCATGCTCTGCTGTGCGAGCAGCACTAGTTGATGTTGAGCTAGCAGCCCTAATTGTTCCAACCCATCTTGTATGTTTGCTTAATTAGCCCTCGTGGCGTCGGAGTGAGAGCAGCATATTGTTGAGACATAATTACAACCCGGCTTGATTAATTACCGTTAAGGCGGTGGGAGGCTAGGCACGGGTTGTTCAGGCTAGAGGTAAACATCTTATTAAACTGTGTCAGTCTCTCGCAGACTTGCACCACGCAGAGCAACAAGGTTTTATTAGGTAGAAAAGCACAACTATCAAGAAAATGTCCTCATAAAAATACCAGGGCTTGATTAGGTTTATGGTGATTACGGTTCTCAGGTAATCCCTACTGAATTGAAAAATTCCACTCTACTAGCTCACTGTAGATAGAAAGAAAGCCATTTTTATGGCCATGGTCATGGATAAAAAATGTGTGTGTGTGTACTACCTTGTAACAGGCATAAACTTGGGCTGAAAATGAGGCAAAGAGAAAGAAAACATGATATTTCAAGTCAACTAGAGGCCCATGGTGCCCTGGGCATTGGTAAGATTGCGCCGGAGCAGAAGGCAGACGTTTTACGTGCCACCCCCAACCGATTGTGTTTTTTTGTTTGTTTATCTGAGTTGTTTGTAACTTATTTTTGTACTCATTTTGTACATAATGTTGCCGCTACCGTCTCTTGTGACCGAAAGATCTTCTCTACATCAGGACTGCGATTACTCACCACGGACTAGCAGAATTGTTTTTCTTCTTTCACGACTCTGACGAGCCCAAGGCAGAGGACATACAGCTCCCTCGGGAACAGGCCCCAACCCCCGTGAAGAGGAGGCTGAGAAAGAGACGCCGGAGAGCGGGCTGCCTTCTGAGAATTCGTGGGCGAACGAATAAACCCCCACTTCCCTCAATTCTGCTCGCAAACATGCAATCTTTGGAGAATAAAATCGACAAATTACGGGGAAGATTAAACTACCAAAGGGACATTAAAAATTGTAACATCTTATGCTTCACAGTCGTGGGTGAACGACCACAATATCAACATACAGCTGGCTGGTTATACGATGTACAGGCAGGATAGAACAGTGGGGTCAGTCCGACGATCCTTGTCTTACCCATGTATTTTTGTAAATAAAAAGCTGGTGCACTATATCTAAGGACGTCTCGAGCTATTGCTCGCCTGAGGTTGAGTATATCATGATAAGCAGTAGATCACACTACCTACCGAGAGAGTTCTCATCTGTATTCTTCGTAGCTGTTTACATACCACCTCAGTCAGAGGTTGGCACTAAGATAGCATTGAATGAGCTGTATTCCGCCATAAGCGAACAAGAAAACGCTCACCCAGAGGCGGCGCTCCTAGTAGCCGGGGACTTTAATGCAAGGAAACTTAAATCAGTTTTTCCAAATTTCTATCAGCATGTTAAATGTGCAACCAGAGGGAAAATAACTCTGGACCACCTACGGTGACCGTACATACCCCGACCAGAAGCCATGGATTAAGGCAGCATCCTCACTGAGCTAAAGGCTAGAGCTGCCGCTTTCAAGAAGCGGGATTCTAACCTGGAATTTTATAAGAAATCCTGCTATACCCCCCGACGAACCATCAAACAGGCAAAGCGTCAAAACAGGACTAAGATCGAGTCGTACTACACCGGCTTTGAAGATCGTCGGATGTGGCAGGGCTTGCAGAACATTACAGACTACAAAGGGAAGCACAGCCGAGAGCTGCCCAGTGACACAAGCCTACCAGACGAGCTAAACTACTTCTATGCTTGCTTTGAGGCAAATAACACTGAAACATGCATGAGAGCACCAGCTGTATGGGAGACTCTGCGATCATGCTCTCCACAGAGTAAGATCTTTAGACAGGTCAACATTCACAAGGCCGCAGTGCCATACGGATTACCAGCACGTGTCCCCACAAACACACACGTCCCCACAAACACACATTGCATGGCCGAATAAGGCTAGGATTAAGAAACACTTAGAATTGCCGCTATGGCTCTCCAGCCTTTAATGACAGAGACCAGCGTTTAATTTGAGTCTTGTGTAGCCTTTCACCTCACCGCAAAATGTGTTTTTCTTCAGGAAAAGTTCATTTTCCTGGACTAACATGTGTATCCAGCTTTAGTCCAGTAATCAAACGTGTGTGTGTGTGTGTGTGTGTGTGTGTGTGTGTGTGTGCGTGCAGGAAAACACACATGCACACACACAAACACAGCCTACTGAACTGAATACGTTGGCAGAAAGGCAAACAAGTAGGAGTTCAGCATTTGAGTCTCTGTGTAACTTTATCAAGGAGATCTTTAACCCTTATTTTACCAGGTCGACTGAGAACACATTCTCATTTAGACACTGACCGCCAACTCTTTCTTTCGTTGTGACCGCCAACTCTTTCTTTCGTTGTTATTTTAAAAACAGATGCTGCTGATCTTTAGTGTCAGTTTACGGTCTGTTTTATATGCCCACGCAAATCATCTCTGACATAATCGTATTGCCTCCCCATGCACAGAGGAAATGACTACCCCCGTCAGAGTTCAACGCAAGCTCATTTCAGTTTCTATCAATGCCTTCATGCACTTTCCCTACCCTGCTACCTTCCTGTATTATTGCATCTGAGTTGCAGTTGACGGTTGCTGTAAACACCATCCAATCTACTGATGGTTCAATTCAATTGCGTTTCCTTCGATAGTTGCAGAGACACTCTAGTTGGCCTTGAGGGAACAGCAGGCAAAGTTGAGGGCAGGCGGGCAGTCCTCGAGGAGGAGGGATGAGCTTTGAGCAGGCCACTAGTGCAGCTGTCACGCTCACTGACTGAAGCATGTGAACTAACAACAAACCCAGAGACAGAGACTAGGATGCTGTGTAAGAATGTGGGCAGAGACGTTAGGATGGACAAGAGAACTTGGGGCTTGTTTGTCTTACTAATGAAGAGATTTCACAAGGGACAGTCTACACCTTTTAATGTTTACTGTGTGGCTTTTCATGCTCAGTGCAAACACACAGGTGGCAAGTAGATATGTTGTGTGCAAAAATATTGTAATCAGATTACAGATACTTTTGAAAAACTACATGATTACTTTGAGGATTACTTTAAAAATTCTGAATGACATTCAAATCCGCATTGAAAAAAGGCCCAAGTTTAAGTTTGTTCAACCTGAGCGTATGACTGCTGTTGGCATCCAAAGATTATCAAACTTGAATAAAGGCTTGGATGTAAGGATGACAGCAGTGGTGTAGTCTACGGCGATACGGATATCAGTTATTATTGTTATCTACATAGTGCATTGATGTGATTCACACTGCTGCTCTCTCCTTTAGCCATTTGCGCCTTACTGGTTGTGGATGGCTGTTCACAAATCGAAATGTGTATTTGAACCCAATAATGATAGAATTCAAGAAATGTAATCTGCCTATCGATCATTGTTTTTGAAACCAGTGGACAGTGAAAAATGGGCTCTTGCAACAGCTGCACAGTGCGGATCCCAGCCTACGGAATAAAAGTGGGGCTAATTCATGCCAATACATTGTTTTTATCCATAGGCCTGATGGACACATGTTCAAAGGGGCAATATTTTGATAGACATAAAGGGGCAATCTGTAGTTGCTACATCCATTTTTGGATTTATAAACTATAATTTATAAATGCCTCATGAGCATAGTTCAACTGTCACTGACCAAAACAGAGGCGGGGCGGCCGTTTTGTCATTGTTTCACCTGTTGATTTGCCCTTTAAACAGCTGCATTATTATCAAGATATTAAAGTGTCACCAACAAAACGTTTTAACCATAGGCCTATAGCAAATGCAGCATATTGCATTCATTTTTCACATGTAAATAACACTTTTCAGTAGTGCTCAACAGAGTAGGGCTGGCTAAAAAGTCCTTCGTTTTGGGGTTATGCTCAGATAAAACAAATTTGGCTAATCTATACTTCCATATTTACAAGTCTTATAAAGTTGCGACTACATCCCAGGCTGTGTCACAGCCTGCAGTGACCAGGAGCCCAATCGGGCGATGCACTATTGGCTAATTCATTTCCAAGTCCTATTCTTGAAGATCAAGGGGTATTTATTGGAATGACTGGAATTCTGAGACTTTGGTTATTAATGTAAATATCTAATTTAATCATATTATTATATGTAGTAGAAAGCGATGGGTCAGAAGAAGCCTACATAACCAACCCATAAAGTAACATTTAACATCCATATATGACCAGCTATGTAAACTTTAACATTGATTTATCCTGCAATAGATGTTGTTCAATTGGTAACATACATTTTTATCTTCTTCTAATGCCTCTTAAGGGGAATGTAAATCTAAAAGTAACTGAATGTAATCAGATGATGTTACTGAGTTTGGGTAATCCAATAGTTACATTACTGATTACAATTTTGACAGGTAACTTAACGGATTAAATTTCGAAAGTAACCTACCCAAACCTGGTTCCATGTCATTTCAAGCCATGACACCCACCATCTCAGATTGTTCTGTAGTTAGAAACAGATAAGATTAGCATTCCTGCAACATTATTTTGTTGAAAGACGATTTGAACTCTAAGAAAGTAAGGTAATTGATTACACCCAAATTGGCCATTTAAAATTTATAGGATTCATATAATATTCAATAAATATAGTACCAAACTCTAAGATTTGCACACACAAAAAAACTTCTTAACAATGATTAAGATGAATCCACATTTTTACTTAACTAGGCAAGACAGTTAATTCAGTTAAATTCTTATTTACAATGATGACCTACCCAAGCCAAACCCAGATGACGCAGGGCCAATTGTACACCGCACTATGGGACTCCCAATCACAGCCAGATGTGTTGCAGCCTGGATTTGAACCAGGGACTGAAGTAATGCCACTTGCACTGAGATGCCTTAGACCACTGCGCCACTTGGGAGCCCAATGAATAGTCAAATGAATGCATGGTCAAACGCCACCCACAGACCCCCAGTATACAGTATCAGTTCTCTGTGTTTGACATTTTATCCAGAGTGACTTACAGTTAGTGCATTCATCTTATTAAGATAAGTACATTTTAACTCAATGAAGTATCTATCGGCAAAGTCAGAACTAGTAAGGGGGTGGGGGGGGAATTAAGTGTGAGTGTTAGTTCACGAAAGGCATTTTCATTGTATTTTTTTTGGGGGGGGGGGAGGTCAAGGTCAGAAGTGGGGGTGCTGTGGGTTTATTTACTTTACTTTTTGAAGAGGTATGGTTTCAGATGTTTTTGGAAGATGGGCAGGGACTCTGCTGTCCTAGCTTCAGAGGGAAGCTGGTTCCACCATTGGTGTGCCAGGTGCCAGGACCGAGAAGAGCTTGGACAGGGCTGAGCGCAAGCTGCCCTCCCGTAGGGATGGGAGTGCCAAGAGACCAGAGGTGGCAGAATGAAGTGCTTGGGATGGGGTGTAGGGTTTGAGCATTGCAAGCATTTGACACGTTGTATGAAGCCGCGACTTGGAGTATTGTTTATTCATACTATGTCATTTATTCTCAGTGAATTTGTGATGTTTTTTTCCCCTGTTCAGAGAAATTAGCCATTGAAGTCGCTTGCATTTTCCCCATAAATGAAGTGAAATGACTAGGTTTTGCCCACTAGATGCCGCTGTTCTTGCTACTGCCCCTTTATCAATTTTGCTGGTCTCTTTGTTCGTCAAATGTATGACAACATTTTCGTTGCAGCTTTGGGTAGAAAACCAAAAGCTTTTGCTCATAATGAAAAGAAATACTATGCTCATCCTCACATTTCAATCCATTCAACCATGAAAGCAATTCAGTTTGCCCTTCTCGTAGCAACCTAATTCTTCAACCCAAGAGGGCTATCCCTATGGTGCAATTCTCATATGTAGCCCAAAAATGTGATGGAGAAATGGGCTAGTGACTTAAATGTTGGGACAACCCTAACAAAATAATACAATTATAAACCATTGCATGGTAGTCTGTTTGTCAATACAATTATTGGGAAAAATCTCTGTTTGATTAGTGACATTTACCATTCAACTCAACCCAATACCATTGCAAAATACTATACAATGTGTGTTTGTGACTTTTACCGTTGACAATCCCTTGAAACATTGAAACCATTAGAAATGCTGTAACCTAATAGTTTGCTTGTTCACGAAACACACACACACGGGCGGTTTCCTGGACGAAGATGAAGTCTAAGCGAAGGAAAAACGGAATTGCTTTCATGGAGGACTGGCTTGAATTGTGAGGATGACCAAACTTGCAAGGAAAATGTTGTCATACATTTGATAAACAAAAGATACGAGTAAACTGGATAAAAGGGCAGTAGCAGGAACAGCGGCATCTAGTGGGTGAAACATGGTACTTTCATTTAATTGACTTGGAAAATGTCCTGTTGACTTCAATCGCAAATCTCTCTGAACAGGGGGTAAAAAAAATACATCACCAAATTCACTGAGAACACAGTTCCATAGCATGAATAAACAGTACTCCCAAGTTTCCCAAGTAGCACAGTTGTCTAAGGCACTACATTGTAGTGCAGTGCTGAGGTGCCACGATTGTGCCGGTGCACAATTGGCCCAGTGCCATCTGGGTTAGGGGAAGGTTTGGCTGGGGGGTGGCTTTCCTTAGCTCATCACGCTTTAGGGAATGCTTGTGACAGGCTGGGCACCTGCAAGCTGACTTCGGTCGTCAGTCGAACGGTGTTTCCTCCAACACATTGGTAAGGCTGACTTTCGTGTTTTAAGCAAACGGTGTGTTAAGAAGCCATTTCGGAGGACGCAGCAATGAGACAAGGTCTTAACTACCAATTGTATATCACAAAATTGGGGAGAAAATTTTGTCAAATTACAGTAAAGTACTCCAAGGTACAGCATGGGGATTGTGGAGTCTGTGGGTGGCGTTTGGATTCATCAGAGGTTTTTGTGCATATCGGATGTTGGGTACTATATTTATTGAATATTATATGAATTCTATAAATGTATGGACAATTTGGGTGCAATCGATTAGCTTAATTTCTCAGAGATCAAATTATATTTAAACAAAATAATGTCGCAGAATTGCCTATCTTTTCCATTTCTAACTACAGAAATAATTTCAGAGCAATCTGAGATGGTAGGTGTCAATCCTCTTTCTTGTGCTTTTTGGGGTGGAGTGAGGAGTTTCTGTATATTTAACTCTGTAATGCTCTGATGAGCCATCTTCTTTCTTGTGTGTTGGCCTTAACACAATGCATCGCCGTGTCTACATCACACATCTTAAAAGTCCTTCTTACTTGAATCCATTACTTACCTTAAAAGGCAAGTCACTGTCATCTCAAGGCTGTATTCCCTAGAGATACTGTGCTCTTTTCAAGTCTCATGTCTTCTAGTGAGATAAATTACTGAAGAATTTCCTTGGCTGCTTCTTCTGTATTGAGTTTTTAGACAGCTTCCACACATTCTTTCACCCCATATCTCAAGGCTAAGCTGAAATACTTCACAGATTCCTTCTTGATCGGATCTTGTGTCTGACATCAGCGTATTGGTGGTGGAACTAGAAACGAGTCCAAACCCTTGTTTACCGTATGTGTCAAAGCTTCCCAATCCTGTCAGACCAGTGATCAACCATAGAAAAGATGGAAGAATGGGAAGGATGCAGTCTTAAGATCTTCCAACAAGAACCCCAAAGGTTCACCTCTGTCTGAACCCTGTACTTTCCCTTAGGCTCCGCAAGGCTCCTCATCAGACACTGTGGTCTGTCTTATTGCTAGGCTCCACCATACTGATCCATTCATCGTTGATGTGTGACAGTGGAGCCACACACACAGTGCCTTCAGAAAGTATTCATCCCCCTTTACTGTTTCCACTTTTTTTTTTGTGCTGCAGCCTGCATTTAAAATGGACACAATACCCCATAATGCAAAGTGGATTTTTTTAAATATATTTTTTTAAATATATTTTTTTCACAAATGAATTAAAAATGAAAACCTGAAATGTCTTGAGTCAATAAGTATTCAACCACTTTATTATGGCAAGCCTACATAAGTTCAGGAGTAAAAATGTGCTTAACAAATCACATAATAAGTTGTATGGATTCTGTGTTCAATAACATTATTTTATTTATTTATTTTATAATGTCTACCCCATCTCTGTGCCCCACACATCTGTAAGGTCCCTCAATCAAGTAAGGAATTTAAAGCAGAGATTCAACCACAAAGACCAGTGAGTTTTCCAATGTCCAGCAACGAAGGGCACCGATTAGTAGATGTGTAAAAAGGAGAAAAAAACAGACACTGAATATTTATTAATTAGGCTTTGGATGGTGTATCAATACACCCAGTCACTACAAAGATACATGCGTCCTTCCTAACTTCGTTGCCGGAGAGGAAGGAAACCGCTCCGGGATTTCACCATCACCAATGGTGATTTCAAAACAGTTACAGAGTTTAATGGCTGTGATAGAAAACAACAACAACACCATTGTAGTTACTCCACAATACTAACCTAATTGACAGAGTGAAAAGGAAGCTTGTGCAGAATAAAGAATATTCCAAAACATTCATCCTGTTTGCAACAAGGCACTTATAATAATACTAGTAATATTATAATACTAGTAATATAATACTAATAGTAATACTGCAAAAAAATGTGTCAAAGAAAGGAACCTTTTGTCCTGAATACAAAACATTATGTTTGGGGCAAATCCAGCACAACACATCACTGAGTACCACACTTCATATTTTCAAGTATCGTGGTGGCTGCATCATGTTATGGGTATGCTTGTCATCGGCAAGGACCAGGGGAGTTGATTTGGATAAAAATTAATGGAATACAACTAAGCGCAGGCAAAATCGTATAGGAAATTCTGGTTTAGTCTGCTTTCCAACATACATTGGGAGAATAATTTGTCTTAAAATCTATGACAAGACTTAAATGGCTGTCTAGCAATGATCAACAACCAATTTGACAGAGCTTGAAGTAATTTTAAAAGAATAATAGGCAAATATTTTACAATCCAGGTGTGCAAAGTTTTTAGAGACATACCCCAAAACACTCACCGCTGTAATCGCTGCCAAAGGTGTGTCTAACATGTATTGACTCGGGGTTGAATACCTATTTAATCAAGATATATTAGTGTTTCATTTTTCATAGTTTATCAAAATAAATGTTCCAATATTTCTTCCACTTTGACATGAGAGTATTTTTTTTGTCACTGTCTATGATTTATTAAGAATTTAAGGCACACTTAACCAGCATGGCTACCACAGCATTCTGCAGCGATACACCATCCCATCTGGTTTGCGCTTAGTGGGACTATCATTTGTTTTTCAACAGGACAATGACCCCACACACCTCCAGGCTGTGTAAGGGCTATTTGACCAAGAAGAAGAGTGATGGAGTGTTGCATCAGATGACCTGGCCTCTACAATCACCCAACTTTAAGCTAAATGAGATGGTTTGGGATGTGTTGGGTGAAGGAAATGCAGCAGTGTGGGAGTTTTCTTTTGGTGTCTTTTGTTTTAGGATATACTGTATATTTGTATTAGTTGGAGAAGAATGTGAGAACCTATCCTTGTGATTACCATCATGTCACCATCATAACAATGATCATTATCACATCTCCCATAATCATTGCCAATCACCCTAAACCACAAATCATTAGAGACATTATAGTGCTCGGGTCAGGGTGGAACCAAAATTATTTTCCAATCGTTCCTTTCCGAGCAGAACCCCCATATTTCTGGAACCAAAAAATTACGTTAATTTTAATTATTTGTAATTTGTTGTTGGTATTTTACCCTCTTTTGCTCCCAAATTCTGTGATAACCATTTGCGATCTCGTGTCATCGCTGCAACTCCCCAACAGGCTTGGGAGAGGCGAAGGTTGAGTCATGCGTCCTCCGAAACATGAACCGCCAAACTGCGCTTCTTAAATCCCAGCCGCACCAATGTGTCCGAGGAAACACCATTCATCTGACGACCGCAGTCAGCCTGCAGGTGCCCAGCCTGCAGGTGCCCAGCCTGCCATAAGGAGTTGCTGGAGCACGATGAGACAAGTAAAGCCCCCCCGGCCAAACCCACCCGGACAACGCTGGGCCAATTGTGTGCCACCCTATGGGATTCCCGGTCATGGCCTGTTTGTGACACAGCCCAGGATCGAACCCAGGTCTGTAGTGACACCTGCGATGCAGTGCCTTAGACTGCTGCGTTACTCGGAAGGCCTTTAAAAAAAACAAAAAAACAAATTAAAAGTACATTTTCACCCGGTTCTCAAGATTTCAGAATAACGTTTCTGTTCCGGAACATTAGAGATCACTTTCGTTCCCTCTTCCTGTTTTCGTTCCTCAAAAAATCCCATTATTCTTCACTTCCCTGTGGCCTGTTCCAACTCTTGCCTCAGGTTGGCTTTTTCTGTCAGATTGGATATTTGTCTCAGCTGTGTGAGAGTATCCTGAGGTAGATTGAGTTTCACTTCAGCAGGAAAGGCAGGGGATATAAAGCAAAAATAAATTCAGAAAGGAAAATCAATATGTTAACTAAAGGAGCGGGTAAATTATTGATGAGGACTACGTGGTGGGATCCGTAGTGTCCTTACAACTTTGTCTGCTTGCCACTGTTCTGTGGGAGAGGAGGTTGGCTGAGCCAAAAACCAACACCCAGAATCTCTAAGGCTCTCAGTGAGCTCACTATCTTACACTACCTGATGTGCACTCACTTACACACAAGCACACACATACATGGACACATACATACACACACATATAGTCACAAGAGGCCTGCATACAGACACATAGTCGTAAGCACCTGCATACACACTCAAGTACCATACGTACACATGGTTGTATTGAAACACACACAGACACAATGAGTCGGAAATGAATGTTTTAGTAGTCTTTCAATTTACATTCAAAGGACGTTATGTATAGTATGACAATACACTGGCCTAATGAGACAATGCATTGTTGATCAATATCAGGCTCCAATCATACAGGTGATAACAGGAAGAACAGGCAGGGTGGCCTTCAATTCCGCATGGATGGAGAAGGTAGAGGAATGTGAGGGAGAGGTAGAAGAGAGGGAGGTAGGTAGGTAAAGAGAGGGATGAAAAGAGAAAGTGAGGGAGAGCAGGTGAGACCTGAAAGCTGCCTTTGTGTGGCGGCTGGCAGTAGGAACACTGGCCTGCTCTGTGAGGTTTTCCACACACACACACACACTGGGGAGTTATGGGGGGTGCTTGGGCAAACATACAGTGTTGAAAACCGTTGCATGATGTTTTCAAATATAACAACAACAAAAAACTCTCTCCACACCCCAAGATTAACGGACATTACAACGCCATAAAGCGGCTCTATTTTCCCTTATTTTACACATCTCCATTTCAGTGGCTAAACGGCTCCCCATTTCCTCCTCCACTGCATCTCAACTGTATCTGATGCTGTTCAACTGGAGCTTGAAGTGCATGATGATATCAGAGCCGGCTGCTTCATGTTCGGCATATGAAAACCACGACAACACGGTTCCAGGACTGGACGTCAATAGCGTAACCAGACCAAACATTAAAATTACTTTGACCATTTTCAAATATAGAGATAGTGGGGGTATATTTAAACTTTGAGAGTCTCTTGTTATGTGTGCGTCATCAGAGCTGTCAGCTATGTGAACTGAACTGAGCGAGCTCTGTGTTTGAGGAGACTAGCTTTAATCTTCAAGAGTGTTCTACATAAAGATTTGATCAGTTCAGTTCAGGGTTTTATAGCCTAAAGTAGTCCAACTGCACTGTCATGTGTATGAAATTACCCTCCGTTGGGCTAATTTATTGCTGAGTCTGTACACGCTTCATGCTGATAGTGTATGTTTTGGTTTATACAGTATATCTTTAGGTTGGTATAAGGGTGTGTTGTGTGCTTTACATAATGGTTTGCTACTGAATCATTTGAGACAGTGTTCCTTGACTTGTTAATGTACCTAGTGCTGCATCTGTGCTGTTAAGTGCTCCTCCGGTTGTGTACTGAGCTGTGATCTCGTTTGTTTACGTCCCCAGGAGAGACCCGGGAGACAGCGGGCGCCATGAGGCGGCGAGGAGGGCTTGAGAGAGAGGAGACATCGCCCTTCATCATCCTCAGCATCGGGCAGCGCAGGAAATGCACACACGCGCCACAGAGACTGTCTAGCAAGAGACAGGCTAACAGCACCCAATTCTGAGAGAGAGAGAGAGACGAGAGAGCGAAACCGAAGAGAGTGGAGTCAACATCCATTTATTTATCCTCAATGGGCTTAAACTGGACTGGATCAGACTTGGAAGAAATGATGTCCAAGTTACCAAACTGTTCTATATTGGACCCTCCTTGTTAGACCTTCGAAACAACTCACCCACCTTTGTGAGGCTTGGAGCTGAGAGGCAGAGAGAGGGGGGGAAAAAAGAGAGCGACAGCGATAGAGGAAGAGAACGAGAGACTTTGGGCTCCATGCAGGCGCGTAAGAAGTATGTCCTGCTGGGGCTGTGTGCTTGCTGCTGGCTGCTGCTCTTCTACTGGGGCGGTGGGGTCCAGGTCCGTCTCCTCAAGCTGCTGGGGCAGCAGAGGGGCGATGTGGTGCGCCCCTGGCCCGACTGGACCGACAGGGTACTCCTTCCGGGCTATGCCCAGCTGGAGGAACTCCAGACGGGGCCTGGTTCTGCCGAGTCCCCCCGCCAGCGTCACCAAGCCTGGACGGGCATCTATAAAGACAGTCGCTGCCGAATGGAGACCTGCTTCGACTTTACGAGATGTCGACGTAGAGGGCGGGACGGGTTTCGAGTGTACGTCTACCCGTCGGAGAAGGGTGAGCGCGGGTCGGAGAGCTATCGTAAGATACTGACGTCTATAGGCGAGTCGCGGTACTACACCACGGACCCTCGCGAGGCATGTCTCTTCGTTTTGGGGATTGACACTCTGGACCGTGACCAGCTCTCGGGGCAGTTCGTGCCCAACTTGGACGATCGTATCAAGGGTTACCCGCTCTGGAACGAGGGACGGAACCACCTTATCTTTAATCTGTACTCGGGCACCTGGCCCAACTACACCGAGGACCTGGGCTTCAACATCGGTCAGGCCATCCTGGCTAAAGCCAGCCTCAACACGGAACACTTTCGGCCCGGATTCGACGTCTCCATCCCCCTCTTCTCCAAGGACCACCCCCAGAAGGGGGGCGAGAGGGGCTGGTTGGTGCGAAACACGGTCCCACCGCGCAGGAAGTACCTGTTGATGTTCAAAGGGAAGCGGTATCTAACGGGCATCGGGTCGGACACCCGTAACGCCCTGCATCACATCCATAACGGGAAGGACATAGTGTCCCTCACCACATGCCGTCACGGGAAGGACTGGGAGAAACACAAAGACGCCCGCTGTGACCATGACAACCTAGAGTATGAGAGGTAAGTTAGGTTCCTAAGGGGCAGAACGGTGAATCGTAACTTCCAATTCAGATCCAAATGTACAAAATAGTACAAAAACTTTACAAAATGTACAAAAACTTTACTTTCATTCAGGGGGAGGGTTTAGTATTTGTTTTTTTTAGTCCAGTGGAGGGTGATGTCATTCGTAATAAATGAAATGTTGCTCAGGGTTTGAGAGTGCGTTGCTTATTATAGTATCTCATGTGTGCCCGATAATGCCTCTCATCCCTGATTCTCTCTGCTGGGCGTGTAATATTCAGTGCGCCTATCCATAGCCTGTAGTATAGGCCAGGGGTGTCAAACTCACTCCATGAAGGATCTAGTGTCTGCATGTTTTAGTTTTCTCCTTTCAAATAAGCCCTAGACAACCAGTGTGGGGAGTTCCTGCCTAATTAGTGACCTTAATTCATCAATCACGTAAAAGGGAGGAGCGAAAAACCGCAGACACTCAGGCCACCGTGGAATGAGTTTGACACGTGCTATAGGCCTATGCCAGTGGTATTCAAATCTTACCATACGAGGTCCAGAACCTGCTGGTTTTCTGTTCTACCTGATAATGATTTTGCAACCACCTGGAGTCGCAGGTCTAAATCAGTCCCCCGATTTTAGAGGGGAACAATGAAAACACTCAGTGGAACTGGCTTCACGGTCCAGAGTTGAGTTTGAGGGGCCTAGGTTATAGGAAGAGCATGCTCGGAGAAGCACAGGGCAAAGTTATATTTCAAAGAAAATGTACTTCCTTCCCGAGTGTTTGCGCTGCTGGGATGGTGTATATGCCTAGTTAAATAAAGGTTCAATATATTAAAATACATGCAAAACTACACTGCAGTGGATAGGCGTTCCTTAGGTCCTACTCTTCCTGTGGTCCAAAGCTTGCTACTGATATAATTGATTTTAATATCAATGAAATGGACCTGATTTTATATTAAATCATCTGTAACGACACTTTAGTCCTCAATTCTTTATGCTAGAAACAAGCTGTAAAATGCATATGGGATATATTTGGTTTGTCTCTGACATTGAGACTGTGCGACAAACCTATAGCCGACAGATTGAATATCATTGTAGAATATTTGCACAAAATGCATCCGCCAATTGCAGTCTGCCTATATGGCCACACATCTTGCCTAAAGAACATGTTCTATTTTTAATACCCTCAAACAACGTTTAATACCCTCAAAGTTAGGCATACCTCGTTTCAAATTATCACTGTCAATCGTACATGATAATTCTTCACATTTTACCGATGAAACTGCATGCCAATCATTTGATCTCAATCAGTTTCATGGAAATATGCATTCAGATCTTATTGAATAACTGCTTTGCCTAGCGAATTAAAGCAGATTGTTGTTTAAAGCAAATGATTATAATTTCCTGTAGGCCTATTTTGTTTCAATCAAAGCATCGCCTGAGGCGTGCGCTGTGGAGGTTTTGTCCGCACGAGGAAAACATTTGACTATTCAGCTTCAGTTAAGAGATGACTGAGTGAAAAGGTGTTTTTGGTGTAACATATTATAGCCCTGCTATGCAACTTTACTAAACGAGCCCCATTGTGAGAAGTCATACACCTCTATTTGCAATAACAGGTGATGAGAAGGACTATTAGATGTAGGCGACATCTTGAAGAGGGTTATTTTGAGCGATTTGACCGTCCTTCGAATCGTGGTTCAGAAAGGACAGCGGTGGTCACGTATTGTTCCAAACCTGGTCTCAGAGCAGTTCATATTGTCCTGTAAATAAATCCGAGACTCTCCATTTAGAATGATATGTTACGTTTCTTATGGTATGTATTCATTTGTGGATGTCCATCACCCATTCATATATGTTCCGAATTAAAACATATATATATATTTTTTTACAAGTGCATATAGGCCTACCTGATGATATGTGGCTGCTGTGTTAAACAATGAATAGCTTTTTCTTGAATTCATTTATGATCAGATACTTCAGTTGTAACTGGTTCTTTTTTTGTTGTTGTTGAGTTGATGGACAACTTCAGCGCTGTTCCAAACTTAAGACGGTCCTCTTTTTTTTAAAACAACAGCCTGTATAGAAATCAAAACGTCTCCCGGTGTTGCAGCATGCACTCATTCATTGACATGGTCTCGTGTGGTATTAAAAAAAGATTCTGCTCGTCTCCAGTCATGTAAAATGACGTCGAATGACATGAAATGCGTTTATAAACCCCCTTATCCGCCGGTGGTCTTCAAATCCACAACTTAATGGCTACTTTGCCATCTAATGCTTACAAAACGAACCGTTTCTAAAACTGCATATCTAACGCTCTGGTCTGTCCTAGGGGTGAGGGTAAACAGTAGGCATCTTCTCTGCTCTCCGCTTTATGTTAGAATTATTATTCGGGGTACAGGGGATGATTACTTGTTGATTTGTTGTTCAGGGAGGTTTGGGTAAAAATAAATTTTTACTGAAAGGAGCGCCATCCACTTTCGTTTCAGAGGGATCAGATTTTCTCCAGGTAACCCTCATTATAAACAACTTTACAGTCCCTTAGTCTCTCACCGACGTCAATGCATGACTAAGTGAAGATTCTACTTAAGTGGAAGTTTGGATTCTCCCCTTAGGGAGGGCTTTTATTGTGAGGTTGTGTCATAACTTGTGTTCATCAGGAATACACTTGTTATTTTATTGCTTAGTTTTTTAATCGTGCCGGGTGTTTTATTGGGTCCCTTAGATGTTGGGCTTTTACGAGTTAGATTTTCTCCCTCTCATCTAAATTGCGGTCTCCTTCTGGTTATTTTCTCTGTCGTTTACAGTTACCATTCCAGTTACAGTTACCATTCCAGTTACTATCTCGTTAAGAGTATTGACTGCCGGTCGTGTGTTAGAGTTACAGTACAGAGTGTGGTCCTGGCTGTGTAAGGTCTCGGTGTCGAGTCTACGCCCCCTTGAAACAAGCCGACGTCCGAAGGCCGACAGACGGTTGGGGTATGTGCTCAACGTTTTGAAAAAGGGTCTGAAAGCGGAGGAGTGGGTTCATCCGTGAATAGAGGAGAGGTGGGTTCATCCGTGAATAGAGGAGAGGTGGGTTCATCCGTGAATAGAGGAGAGGTGGGTTCATCCGTGAATAGAGGAGAGGTGGGTTCATCCGTGAATAGAGGAGAGGTGGGTTCATCCGTGAATAGAGGAGAGGTGGGTTCATCCGTGAATAGAGGAGAGGTGGGTTCATCCGTGAATAGAGGAGAGGTGGGTTCATCCGTGAATAGAGGAGAGGTGGGTTCATCCGTGAATAGAGGAGAGGTGGGTTCATCCGTGAATAGAGGAGAGGTGGGTTCATCCGTGAATAGAGGAGAGGTGGGTTCATCCGTGAATAGAGGAGAGGTGGGTTCATCTGTGAATAGAGGAGAGGTGGGTTCATCTGTGAATAGAGGAGAGGTGGGTTCATCCGTGAATAGAGAGGCGTCACGGTGGGGAAAAGTCAGCTTGAAAAGAGGGAAAGTTGATGTGAATAACAACAGGCTATCTCTTCATGTAGCTTCCACCCAAGTACACCAGTGATCTGGTCCTGGTCAGATACTCCTAGAATGAGGGATAGAGAGAGGGAGGTGGAGGGGTTAGGTATAGAGAGAGTGAGTGGAGGGCCCTCTCTTATCCAGTAATAACAGTTATAATCCGTCCGGGACATAGCTACCTTTCTGGGTTGTTTACATTGGGCCGGTGGTGAGGGAAAGGGAACGGAGTGGAGACCCACTCGACTCTGTATGAATGAGCTCATTTATTCCACACATAACCAACGGTCTGCTCAGACATCGGGGGGGGGGGGGGGGGGGGGGTCGAGAGCTTATGTTATATGATGGTGGGTTACATTTGGATATGGTGAGGGGTGCATGGAGTGGGGGTTAGGTGGGGGTAGGGGGGCGAGAGACAGCACCATTGTGTAAGAAAAACACGAGAATGTGTGTAGCGCTTTTTCTCTCCCTCGGAGTTGGAAATGAGGTACGCACGGGGGCCTCGGAGTGAGGTGTGAAGGGGTGCGGGGGGATGTTGGAGGCGGAGGGTGGGTATTACGTTGTCCTCTCCCTGGCGCTCATATCCCGAAGAGTCGGGGGCTTTTCGGGGATAACATGAGAACCATGCATGGAAATGGAGTCGGAATGAATGAAATGAAAGCGTGACAATATAAACGTCCCATGCTGAAGGACTCCTTTTCCGCTCTCTCTCTCTCTCTCTCTCTCTCTCTCTCTCTCTCTCTCTCTCTCTCTCTCTCTCTCTCTCTCTCTCTCTCTCTCTCTCTCTCTATTCTCACACCTTTTCCTCTCTCTCTCTTCTCACACCTTTTCCTCTCTCTCTATTCTCACTCTTTTTCTTATCTCTCTCTTTCTCCATCTCTCCCTATTCTCACTCCTTTTCTGCTCTCTCTCTCTTCTCACTCCTTTCCCCCTCTCTCTCTCTATTCTCTCTCTCTCTCTCTCTCCCTCTCTCTCTCTCTATTCTCTCTCTCTCTCTATTCTCTCTCTCTCTCTCTCTCTCTATTCTCACTCATTTTCCCCTCTCTCTCTATTCTCACTCCTTTTCCTCTCTCTCTCTTCTCTCTCCTTTTCTTCTCTCTCTCTCTCTATTCTCTCTCTCTCTCCTCTCTCTCTCTATTCTCACTCCTTCCCCCCCCCTCTCTCTCTATTCTCACCTTTTTCTCTCTCTCTCTCTCTATTCTCACTCTCTCTCTATTCTCTCTCTCTCTCTATTCTCACTACGTTTCTTCTCTCTCCTTTTCTTCTCTCTCTCTCTCTCTCTCTCTCATTTTCTGCTCTCTCTCTCTCTATTCTCACTCCTTTTCTGCTCTCTCTCTCTCTCTCTCTCTCTCTCTATTCTCACTCCTTTCCTCTCTCTCTCTCTCTCTCTCTATTCTCACTCCTTTTCCTCTCTCTCTCTCTCTATTCTCACTCCTTTTCCTCTCTCTCTCTCTCTATTCTCACTCCTTTTCCTCTCTCTCTCTCATTTTCTGCTCTCTCTCTCTCTATTCTCACTCCTTTTCTGCTCTCTCTCTCTCTCTCTCTATTCTCACTCCTTGTTCTCTCTCTCTCTCTCTCTCTCTCTCTCTCTTCTCACTCCTTTTCCTCTCTCTCTCTCTCTCTCTCTCTCTCTCTATTCTCACACCTTTTCCTCTCTCTCTCTTCTCACACCTTTTCCTCTCTCTCTATTCTCACTCTTTTTCTTATCTCTCTCTTTCTCCATCTCTCCCTATTCTCACTCCTTTTCTGCTCTCTCTCTCTTCTCACTCCTTTCCCCCTCTCTCTCTCTATTCTCTCTCTCTCTCTCTCTCCCTCTCTCTCTCTCTATTCTCTCTCTCTCTCTATTCTCTCTCTCTCTCTCTCTATTCTCACTCATTTTCCCCCTCTCTCTCTATTCTCACTCCTTTTCCTCTCTCTCTCTTCTCTCTCCTTTTCTTCTCTCTCTCTCTCTATTCTCTCTCTCTCTCCTCTCTCTCTCTATTCTCACTCCTTCCCCCCCCCTCTCTCTCTATTCTCACCTTTTCTCTCTCTCTCTCTCTATTCTCACTCTCTCTCTATTCTCTCTCTCTCTCTATTCTCACTACGTTTCTTCTCTCTCCTTTTCTTCTCTCTCTCTCTCTCTCTCTCTCATTTTCTGCTCTCTCTCTCTCTATTCTCACTCCTTTTCTGCTCTCTCTCTCTCTCTCTCTCTCTCTTCTCACTCCTTTTCCTCTCTCTCTCTCTCTCTCTCTCTATTCTCACTCCTTTCCTCTCTCTCTCTCTCTCTCTCTATTCTCACTCCTTTTCCTCTCTCTCTCTCTCTCTCTCTCTATTCTCACTCCTTTTCCTCTCTCTCTCTCTCTATTCTCACTCCTTTTCCTCTCTCTCTCTCTCTCTATTCTCACTCCTTTTCCTCTCTCTCTCTCTCTATTCTCACTCCTTTTCCTCTCTCTCTCTCTCTCTATTCTCACTCCTTTTCCTCTCTCTCTCTCTCTCTATTCTCACTCCTTTTCCTCTCTCTCTCTCTATTCTCACTCCTTTTTCCTCTCTCTCTCTCTCTATTCTCACTCCTTTTCCTCTCTCTCTCTATTCTCACTCCTTTTCCTCTCTCTCTCTATTCTCACTCTTTTCCTCTCTCTCTCTCTCTCTATTCTCACTCCTTTCCTCTCTCTCTCTCTCTCTCTCTATTCTCACTCCTTTTCCTTCTCTCTCTCTCTCTATTCTCACTCCTTTTCCTCTCTCTCTCTCTCTCTCTATTCTCACTCCTTTTCCTCTCTCTCTCTCTCTCTCTATTCTCACTCCTTTTTCTCTCTCTCTCTCTCTATTCTCACTCCTTTTCCTCTCTCTCTCTCTCTCTCTATTCTCACTCCTTTCCTCTCTCTCTCTCTCTCTCTCTATTCTCACTCCTTTTCCTCTCTCTCTCTCTCTCTCTCTCTGTTCTCACTCCTTTCTTCTCTCTCTCTCTCTCTCTCTATTCTCACTCCTTTTCCTCTCTCTCTCTCTCTCTCTCTCTATTCTCACTCCTTTCCTCTCTCTCTCTCTCTCTCTCTCTATTCTCACTCCTTTTCCTCTCTCTCTCTCTCTCTCTATTCTCACTCCTTTTCCTCTCTCTCTCTCTCTCTCTCTATTCTCACTCCTTTTCCTCTCTCTCTCTCTCTCTCTCTATTCTCACTCCTTTTCCTCTCTCTCTCTCTCTCTCTCTCTGTTCTCACTCCTTTTCTTCTCTCTCCC